>NC_090746.1:82875051-82915051 GCF_036898095.1 Palaemon carinicauda
AGCATCCATTATTCCCTTCCCGCTACACCTACTCCAATAACCAATCACATTTGCATCACAATTCCGTTTAAGTACCAACCTACGTAAATCTCATATATGACTAGCCTTCTCCCTATCTTTGACCAAAATATGTCCTGAGAAACTTTACTCCTTACTTGTTAGTGCCACACATGCTTTCCACACACGATACCTCAGAAAGTCACATATCAGCCATCGTGCTGGTGCCATGACACTGAATAACGCAATTTCTCAGGCATAGAAGAAGGCGTTGGATGATGGCCTTGCCTTCATGAGACAACCAAGTCCTGAGGCTCTGCACCAGTACCAACTTTCAAGAGATGATCTAGTTGCTCTACAAGATTGTGTACAAAAAGATTCCTGGCACAAATTAATGGACATCAAACAAACATTGGTTCCATGTGGCACCTCAACAACATGATTGTAAAGAAGAAACCCCCAAGTGTCCTCCACCACAGCCTTGCTCAGAACGCACAGGACCTTATTAATGAGTGGTCACCACAGTCCTAAACCATCAACCTTCCAGTTCATATACAAGACTCTCTCTCCTCATAAGAAAATTCCTGTGCCCTTTGTCTCAGTTCAGCCTTACTGAGCATTAATGAAGAAGACAATGTACCCATAACTAAGGAAGAGGTACGACGTGCCTTAGCAAGGAATGAAAAGTCGGCTCCTGGTGATGATGGCATCACCTATGCAGTCCTTTGCACACTCATAAAAATACCTGGCAACCCTCTCCTCCGGCTCTACAACCTCTGCCTCTGCTTGGGATATATGCCCCTAGCATGGACTCATAGTACAATTGTACCCATTCCCAACCCCGTGACAAATTCTGACCTATTTCCCTCACCTCCTGTTTCTACAAAGTATTTGAATGTATTCTTGTCTCCCTCCTTATGTTCCAGCTGCAAGATAAGCTTTCATCTAGAATATACGGCTTCCTATGCCAACGAGGAACACATCATTGTCTCATGGAGCTCTACACTTGTCTCTCCCCAACTAATGTTGTATCCTTCATTGATTTTAAAAGTGCATTTGATGTCGCAAATAGAGTCATTATTTTAGACCAGCTTATTGATTTTAAAATCAAAGGAAACCTTTTGAGGTGGATACGTGGTTATCTACAAAATAGAATCACATGTTTTGTTTAAGAGAGCATTGACCACTGCAAAGGAACTTGAACTTGGTACCTTTGTGCACACAGTATATATATTTGGAGTCCCAGTTCAAATAACACCATCAATTCCAGCAAGACAGAGAGTACATCCCAATATTCAAGATCTTCTGGCCCAGTTACATGGACATCTGACTCATTTCAAATGGCTTACTAATCATTCTACAGGAGTATCTATCCCAGTCGCCAAAACCAAATACATTGCTCTCATCCGCTTAGTGATAGATTATCTTTTCCCTGCACTATGTCAACTCTCCAAATTAACTCTAAAGCTTCTCGAAAAATTCCAGAACCAAGCAATGAGACTCATTATAGCTTGTCCAGCCTACACTAGAATTGCAAATATGCAACATGAATTCTGTTTCCCTCCACTTGATAAGAGAATAAACTAGAATATCACTAACTGCAGTATCGAATACCTGTATTACCCTCACCTTTCTCCTCGCTATTCACACATCATCAGGATTTCACTGGATCTAGATGCGCCTCGTCCACAACTACACCAGGGGGGATGTACACTAGTCAGTGCAGTTTGTTAAAGAATTCGGGGCTTGACATTTATATCATAGCAGAGGATGTGGATCATGACCTTGCACCCTGGCAGACTCCTGTGCCGGCAATCTCTGACACTCCAGTCTCGAAGACTGACTTGCCTCAACTTCAACAACAACATGCGTTGGAGACCCTCGACAGACTGTTCTCGTCCCTCAGTATAGCCCATTGCCTCTACACAGACGGCTCCCTGCAGCAGGATGGCAGTGCTGGATGTTCAGCTCCATATATTGTGAACTACATGGACTTCTAGATGCTATTATTTTCTTCACACGGACCACAAACAATGGCTTGATCATCTGCGACTCACAACCAGCACTCCAAGCCCTCTCATCACACAAACCAGCCTAGCCACACCTGGTTGCACAAATACTTAGGCAAATAAACACGGCCCATATGAGCTCAATGGTGGTCCATTTCTTGTGGATTCCTTCTCACGTGGGTTCCTGGCTAACAGCATCGTTGACCTGCCCATCATCGTAGTAATGCCGAGAGAGCCACCAGTGTACCAATAAAGCACTATGGCCACTTCCTTCCTCACCAATACGAGTATCACTGCAATGGACTCATGGTTCGTCGAAATAACGGGGTTTGAGTACGTCTTCGGCTGGGTTGGCAATGAGTTTGGCAGGTGGCTGAGCAAGATGGAGTTTCTCACTTCTCCTCCTGTAGGTTATGTGATTCACCCAACACTAACACCCTAGAACACTATTGCCTGAAATGTCTACTTGTTAGTGACCTTTTACTAAAAAGACTCCCAGTATCTGATGTATGTAAACAATTATTAACAGATAATAATTAGTTTAATGAAATCTTCATGCGTCATCCTCACTTTGGTGGATACTGAACAATCATTACCTATTATTGAATTGACTGTTATAATATCAACTAAGGATTGATACAACCTACCTCCGAAATCAAACTAAATTTTACTTTGTATTCCATGTGAATTTTTTATGATCTTTTAATATATAGATGTCAACAATATTATTGTTATGTACTTGAATGCCTGTCTAAATTCTATTTTGTATTCCGTATGAATTATTTTGGCATAACTTAATTACTTTAAAGATGTAAACAATATCATTATTACCATGTACCCAAATGTTTGACCCCAATCGGCGCAACAAATTTATTAAAGCAAATTTTTTGTTCTCTCTCTCTCTCTCTCTCTCTCTCTCTCTCTCTCTCTCTCTCTCTCTCTCTCTCTCTCTCTCTCAATATGAATGTAGCTTAGTATATTATGCTTTGGATTATCATGAAGGATACTATGTGGCGAAAAAAAAACGATATTGATTTTCTCTCTCTCTCTCTCTCTCTCTCTCTCTCTCTCTCTCTCTCTCTCTCTCTCTCTCTCTCTCTCTCTCTCTCTTGATCGTGGATAACTAATAAATAAACAGGAGTCCAAACCAAGACTATACCTTGCCAAATCTGTTTCTCAAGACTTACAAAGTATATTACAAACTTATGTAATAAATTCAAAGAAAGATTGAGATGGACCAATAGCTGTTGGGTTTTTTTAGTTAAAGTTTATTAAACCATGATTATTGCATATTTTATCTACGCAATGACTAAGCTTGTCTATTTCTTGCAATGTTTAGTTTTATGAAATTGGTAAATTGATAGAAATTAGGGATTTTACAGCGATTTCTTGAGTGGTAATATCAGGTCATCAAAGACAAGTAATTTCAATGTTTGATTGTAGATGGCGCCACTGTTTATACAAGGACACTAAAGCAGACCCTTATCTAGGGATGTCTGCTTCGTTGTTTTGTCATCCTTGTTACATCAGGGGTGAAGGCAAGACGGAGGACATGTTTAGTGTCGAGGTTAGTTGAAAGATAAAGTGTAGGAAGGAAGGAAGGCTATAATACTTTGACTCTTAGATGGTGAGTGTTGGCTTCTTTTTCTTTGTTTGTATTATGTCGTGCCAAGTTTATGCAAGATTTTAAGATTTTTAGTGAACTTTGAGTTTGCGTTCTTAATCTTTAAATTCTGTGAAGTGTACTGGAAGTGTTGATGCAGATCGGATACTTTCTATTAGTTTTAAACATTTTGGCGGGGATACTGTATTCGAAAGTGCTGTCCGTCAGGCTAAAGGAGACTTGTTATATTTATTATTACTTGATAAGCTACAACCCTAGTTGGAAAAGCAGGAGCAATAACTCCAAGGGCGCCAACATGGAAAATAGCTGTGAGGAAATTAAACAAAATTATTTTAACAGCGGTATTAAAATAAACTTCCATATAAACTTAACTAATTCTGTAACATAGCTCCGCCAGCAAGTTTTTAATTAGGTAATTTCAACAAAGGATCCATCTAACGCTTCGTTTGATACAAATCTATACATAAATCTATGCGGCTTAAAAATATAACTTTTATCCACATGAATAAGTCCCGAATCTTCTAACTCGCTCAAATTCCTCTTTAAACTGACTTCTCGTTTGTTGCTGTGTACGTTAAAAACAATGTCATTATTACATATTGTATTCTACATAGTCCAAACTTTTTTTTAATATTTATCCTCGTTTGTTCTTTTGTACGTTAAAAAGTCATTATTTCATATTGTTTTCTACATAGCCCAAACGTCAATTTTTTGTTATGTTATCCTCATTTTATTTGGTGTTAGCATTTTAACTAGAATCATTGTGTAAAATCACTAAACTTGCATTGATTACGAATGCCCAACAAGGGATTTCTTTAAATACAATTTCCACTGCTAATTTGTCTTTGGAGAGATGGGGGGTTGTGAACCTTCTTATGGTGTAGTTTCTAATTTACCCTGTGCTTTAGCATCAATCTCCTGTCGATCTTCCAAATTGAGTCGATATTTATGTACAGATTTTGTTTTGCATTATTGTGGTAACATTAGAAGAATAATGTACTGCCAAGATCACCAGTGTTATTAAAATTTAATTTTTAGTAAAGTTGACTTTATATTGACTACGATGCATTAAGTTGTGACAGAAGGCCTGTTATATTGAAAGTGTGAAATTTTATTTATACGTATCCATTAAGGAATGGAACTTGGTTTAGAGAAGTCTAAATTAGGCATGGAAGCGTATTTCATACTTCCGTATGATTGGTGTTAGATTGTCATAAATTTGTTTAAACTATAAATGATTTGTTAGTTTACTCGTAAGGTTGTGCACTGGGTAGTCTCTCAAAGGTGCAGCTCTCCTTTACCCTCCATCCTTAATGTTTTAGGCTATTTCCTTGGAGAATTAATAACGAGATTCCCTAACCCGGATTAGGTGAAGCCAGGCTTTACTAGGCACCGTCAAACTGACTGTTCACGGTCACTGACTGTTCACGGTTCCCAAGTTAACAATCTCCCCCAGTCTACTGGAACTTAGTCGGTTCTTTTCAGACCTTTGTTTATAGATGGCAACTATTTTCTTGTGCTTTTTATTAGACATGATTCCTCCCTGGGCTGCTTTATTTGAAAAAAAAATAATTTTAAACTTTTTGCTTTTAACTTCTTATAGATGGCAACTATTTTGTGCTTTTTATTAGACATGGTTCCTCCCTGGGCTGCTTTATTTGAAAAATTTTTTTTAACTTTTTTGCTTTTAACTTTGGTGAATTGGTTACAAACTCCTTGGAATATTGAACTACGGTAAATTAGTTACACTTTATATCCCTCTATGGATTACATATAACATAGCTTGTGATATGCTCACAACTGTTACCAATTTTTCCCTTAAGGCAGGGGGCTGTCTGTTATGTCCTCTATCATCAAACCCTATTTACCATATTTAATATCTTCGAGTAGTTACTTATTCGTTCAAGTATTTTTTCTTGTTCTCGAAATAAAAAACATTAATTAGTTTTAAAACGCTTAAGAATTTTACACTAAAGAATTTTACACTAAAGGTATCAAGATAACAATGTATAAAAGACAGTAAATGGTTAAAAAAAACTAGTTCCGTAGATAACTTTATTTTTTCACTAGTCAATGGCAGAACTAAAACTACACCAGTCTGACTGGTAAACCTGACTTAAACTTGGCTTCACGGGTTCAGGTAAGAACCGAATTAGTTCATCTCTAGTAGTATTAATCCTCCTAGGCTACTGTAAAGCTTTGAGTATATTAGTACAGTGGGAAGTTATTTTTAAAGTTTTGTTTGAAAAGTTTCCAAAGTGCACTTCTGAGTTATCATTATGTCAAAATAGCACCTCTTCTACAGTAACTAGTAGACTGAAAAGATCAGACAAATTAAGACACATGCCAATCATAAGGTAGGGAATTATTTAGTCACTTTTAGTTGTGACCTGGGTAGGGGTCTTAGTGTCTTGCCCCCAGGTTAGGTCAGTTACTGGGAAGGGGTATCCTGGGGCTTGCCCTCTGCTAGATCTGTGACCTGAAGTGGGGTCCAGAGCTTTGCCCCCTGGCTAGATCTGACTTGTGTATGTTAAATTTTGGGAAGGGGTGTATGGGTGGCTTACACCCTAGTGCTAGGGTAGGTGGGTTTGTTAGGTTCTGTGGGGTTTTGCAAATACCTTGTGTTAAATAGCTCTTTTTTTTTGTTTTTGCCCACCCACATCTCCCAGGCTCTCGCCTTTCCATGAGTAGGGGGGCTAGAGGGAGACTGCTTTATTAGTAGTGGGAAGAATGGTCAAATTCAATTGTTCGTTAGACGGAGGGGGGGAGTAGATGGAAACTGCTTTATTTGCAGTGGAAGTAAAGGTCAAATTCTTTGGAAGCATATATACTGTAGGGACAAGTTTTTGTCTTTTAATTGTATGTTCTATTTTACCACTTGACTGTTTATGTAGAATTCAATCCACTAAACCTACTAAATCTTGTTCCAATGTAATATCCATGAAGACTTCAAATAACCTCTCGGTTTAATAATTTTTACATTAACCATAATTCATAACGACAATAAAGGGATAATCAAGCAATTTTACCCACAATGCATGTTTAATAATTTTTACCATACCCATAATTCAAACCAAAAATAAAGGCATGATCTGGCAATTTTACACACTGCATTGACAAAAATACCATCGGGAGAGAAACTTAACATAGCAGTTCAATCATCCTTGATGTAACTAAGAAAAGTATTAATAGATTTCCATAATTAATTTGTGAAAGATTAGGGTTCCTATTCGTATGTATAGTCTCAAATGATAAGATATCCAAATTTGGCCTGAAATTGTAAAGTTAAGAGCCATATTTTCCTTTGTCGTTTTAAGTCTTTTGTTTCCACTCCCTCCTCCCACTGGCTCACTTGTGTAAAGAGAAGATAGATGGTGAAGCAGTTTACTTAGTCACGGGAGTCTTGTATCCCTTTGGCAGTCTTCTAGAATCTAGCCTATCACCAAAAGATGTAGTCTGTCCCTTGAGTGTTCTCCCGGCACCTTTTACCTCTAGTTGCGCTCTCTGCACCTTTCGCCAATTTTAAGATGCTATAGGCAGAAATTTTTTAAGTGTTAAGTTGTCAGATGAGTCTTTACTTTCAATTTTTGTTCAGCCGATCACTAATTGACCTTAAATTCTGCCTTGGCTATTGTTTGCAGTCTGCATTGTATAAGATTTAGTTTCGGCATATTCTCACTTGAATTAATCTGTGACTTCTTATTCTATTAAGGGGAAATCCTTCCAGTTCCCTCGTAGTCAATGGGGACAGATAAATTATTCTTAGGTTTATTAATATGATATCTTCACTCTAATACATAATTTTACTAGACCTACCCAGCCAGTCCTACCCAGCCTTCTCCGCTACTGGTATTGCCCTACTGATAGGATTGCATGAGCTCGCATTCTAGCTGTCATAATTAAAAAACGGGACGGGAAAAGGAATCAGGTTGCCAATGTGGTAAAAGTTTAGACAGGGAATTGGGATTCAAAGCTAACTAAATGATATAGGTAAGCATTAACTTTAGAATAATTCCCATATTTATATTTAATATTTTATAAAATGCTAGAATAAGTCTCTTTGAGAAGTGTCAACCTTCATATCATCAGACTTTGCACCATTCAATGATTGCTTGTAATTCAGAAGTAAAAAATTGGAACATAATGCATTTTTTCACTTAAATTAATACAAATATTTTGATTTACAGATGTGAACATATTGACGGGTTTCTTCCAACGGCTGTTTTTGAGCCTTCTTCAGATATCCTGGTTCAGCCAGAGCACATTGGATGAATACAATGTTAATCTTTGCCTATGGTAAACCAGCTTGCCCAAAAATCGCCACCGAAGTCTTCCGCGAAGACTATAAACTGGAAGGAATGATGCTGCAAATAGAACAGTAAATCTTGGAACCCCTCTAACAGAAATTGAAGTTTTTATCGTTAAAGTAAAAGGTGCAGGCCACGAGTGTAAGTTTACAATAAAACAATCGGGGATCTTAATGTCCCCCAGGATGTCGAGGAATCTGCACGTATCAAATTTCAGGACTAAAATCAAACTTTTTTTTTAATCTCGAGGGTCCATGAAGACAAGGGTAAAGTTCACACCTTGCTGAACATGGCTCAATAGAGTAGCAGTGCTCACCTAATAGAGCAGTTGTGGTCAAAAAGATCCTCCGGGTCACTGCCTTCCAGTTGAGGCCTTTGGGAGGGAACTTAAATTATTTTCTTGTCTCGCTGGCAGACCTGCATTATCATGTACAATTCGTACATTAACTTGCAGTTTGGGGCTACTCTAAAACTCTGTTCGACATCTCCTCTCATGGAGGCTTGCGCCAACAAGACTCTAATCTCTCCTTGTTTTGCCACCAGAGTGACCCAGTGTCATATTGGAGTTTCATCTAAACAGATGAAGTAAAGTTTGGTGACTTTCTGTACATAAGTACAAGGGATTATTTAAGCTTAACTTTAAAATGTGGTTAAATTGTATGCACCTGATCATGTTAGAAGTTATATTTAGAATTTTCTATTGTATATTTTAGATCTCTAGATAAAGTATTTTGTAGATTTTTAATGAAAGCCATAGGTAAGCACACAGAAAAATAGTATTTTTCATAAAGTATAGGCCTAAAAATTCGTTGTATGGGAATTACCTATGAACAAATTCAGTAGGGATGAGCAATCATGGAAAATAGCAGGATAAATAACATTATGGTTTAAAGATAAGACTATATAGTATTTAAACTATTTGGTTACTAATGCTTAAAGGGTGTTCAACGCGTAATTATTACTATTAAATTAAACTTCCTAACCTAGTTGGATGTTTGGTAATATTTCCTGCTGCCAGAAAATTTGTATTCCCCCACAATTCTGTACTTAAAAGAAATGTATTTTCTATATCCACTGGTTTTTTACTCTTCTATAATTATGCATGTAGCATTTATAGAAATGTATATTCTATATCCACCTTTGAGTTTTTTTTACTAAAGGTAATCTCAAAGTATTGGACTACTTTTGGCATGTTTGTAGTGTTCATTTTGTCCTGTTACTAAAGGTATCTTTCAAGTATTAGACTATTAACCTTTATTTGTGGTCCTCATTGTCATGTTTTTTGTATATAAAAATTTTATTCCTAATTTACCAAATACCATAAAGGCTTTGGTTAAGATAAATTAAATCTCTGTAAAGACTTACTGTTTATGCTCAACCTATAACCTAATAGTTATAATTAAATTTTAATTCAGTGTAACAATTTTGACTGCCGTTCTCAAATGTGCAAGAAAATTCTCCTTGCGTACTGGTTCTTCGTTAATATTCCATTACTCAGGTTCTAGTCATAACTAAAAAAAAAATACTGGAACATTACAAACTGCTACTAACCAATGAAGTAGTCTACATTAATTAAACTAAATCCAATAATTCTTGCTTACAAAACATTTAGAATAAGTTCCTGTGTTAGTACAAGTTTTGTTTATAGCAATCCTGGATGGTAACATAAATTTGAATGAAAAATTTTCACTCTTTCAATAAGCACGATTGAGGGTGTTTCGATAAAGATCGTGAGCGTTCCTAAAAAAATAAGAAAAAAAAATTTAGAGATAAGTGAAATTAGATTAAGTAACTTAAATGAAAGGGTGTCCAACTGGCTTGATAAAACCCTTCTGGTCCAGTGTGTTGTAAAATTTAGGAAAATAAAGATGAAAATCATGCTTATATAAAAAAAAAAAAAACCCACCTACCGTGGGTTTCGGTACAAGAAAGTTTATGGGCATTAACTTAAACTAACTAGTATCAGTATGAGATCTAGAGTATATTACACTTGTAATTTTGGAGTAATTTTATTATAGTCTGAAGGCTCCGTCCATACGGACGAGCTTTATTACAGCCGACGACAGTAGAGTAGAAGTAGCAAGCAGAAGTTTGGTATAGAATTTTACGAAGATTACGAAAGGAA
The DNA here is from genome assembly GCF_036898095.1 of Palaemon carinicauda. Taxonomy (NCBI): domain Eukaryota; kingdom Metazoa; phylum Arthropoda; class Malacostraca; order Decapoda; family Palaemonidae; genus Palaemon; species Palaemon carinicauda. The sequence continues at coordinate 82,885,114 of NC_090746.1, forward strand.
CGACACGGGGATGTCGTTGTCAGACCAATGTTAACCATCAATGCCGATGATTGTCCTGAGGTAACTTTAATTTGAACTTGCTATTTGGATAAACAGCACACTTTCAGGCGCAGGGATTCGTGGGCTGATGCTTAGAGATGATTAATTTTTTAACGGGCTGCTAATACAAGAGCCAGCTCCAAATTTGTTGGCACAATATACATTGAATTTCAGAGTTCTAAAATACTTATGGTCACTTAATAATCTTATTGAAGAGGGGAAACTAAAATTAGTCCTTTCCCGCAGATAACACAAGTAGCAAACAAATATGCGACAAACTGCGTAGTCTAAATAAATCTTAGTTGAGCATTCGTAAACAATGTAAGTTTAGTGATTTTACACAATGCTTGGAAATCCTTGTTATATGCCTATTTAAGTTCTTGATAAGTATTCTGTTGGACGAGTGTGTTAGTTTCGAAAATATTGTGAAACTTATTTTTGATCCATTCTCGTGTAATTTATGAAAGTTCAGATACTTTATACCTCAACTGTAGTGATATAAACTCTAAAATACACTACTTGTCAAGTAATATAAACTAAAATTCTCTCTCTCTCTCTCTCTCTCTCTCTCTCTCTCTCTCTCTCTCTCTCTCTCTCTCTCTCTCACTCTCTCTCTCTCTCTCTCTCTCTCTCTCGTGTGTGTGAGAGAAAGCTGCTATTAAGTTTATAAGTCTGGTAGTGACCGCCATCACTCATCCTATTGTACGTACATCTTAAATTACTAGTGTTTTGGCCTTCGTAATGCTTGGGCTACTTTTCAATACCCTGTGACATCTTGAGGAGCCTCCCCTTCTGCATATGTTACGGGGACGACATACTAGTTTTATTCCTCCAGGTAGGCACACCTCGATCACCTGTACATCGTTCCCAACCGCAAGCAACAGAGCGAGTGTAACCTGGCAAAGTAAGTGTACCTATGGCGCCAACGAAGAGTCATTCTTATGGCACCGCATCGCTAGTGAAGGCGTCTTAACTGCTGTCTTGAAGGTATATCCTGTTCAGAACTTCGGCACGCCCTCGACTGTCAAAGCACTTTTAAGAATTTTTGGGCATGATAAACTATTTTTACCGGTTTCTGCCAGCTATTACTGCCACTCTTGAACCCCCTTCTATTCCTCCCTCGAGGGCAAGCCAAAAGACGAAGTGGGGTCCCCTTAATCAAGCGGCTTTCTGCAACGCAAAGAATGCCGTTTCAACCGCTGCTGCTCACTTTTCCTGTGCCACATGGCTTCTCCTCTTCAACGATGAAAGCCATGTTGTTGGTGCAGTACTCTAGCAGGTGGTCAATGGCTTGCTACGCACTTGGCCTTTTCCAGTAGAAAACGTCCCAGGCAGATTCTAGCTGCTCAACCTTAGACTGAAAATTTGTCGGTGTATTTATCATCAGTCAGTATCGCCACTAAAGGGTACGCCCTCCATCATTAGCACGGAACACATTCCTATGGTGTTCGTGCACCCCTTCACTCGACATGCTGATGCCTGGTCCGCCCGTCAACGCAGACATCTCTCCACAGTGGCTGAATACAATTTCGCTCTCCATGTTCCTGGGAAAACCCGTTCTGCCAAGAAACACATTGGTTATCATTCATCTGGGATTTGATTACAACGCCTTGACAGAAAGCCCAACGAAAAGATCCCGAGTACCAAGCATTTAGGACATCCTGCACATCCCTCCATTGGGAAGAAGCCCTCAGCTGGTACGGTACTGAAATATCAGATTTTTGTATATCTTTGGGTCTTGTAGTGAATGAGAGTGAAACAACATACCAATCACGAATGGAAAGTGATAAAGAACTCTTGCTTTTCGATGTAAAACTATCGATAAAGTAACAAGTTATAAATAATTGGGTATGTATATTGGTTTTGGTAAAAGGGATCAAATTACATATGTGAAGAGCATTTGTACGTCCAGACTTAAGGCCTTACGTCTTTAATCTAACTATGATAACGGTGTTATTACAGTATTCCAATATTAAGGTCTATATCTTGCCACCATTAGAACTGTCATAGATGACTCAACTCCAGTCGTATGTTGTTATACAGGTAAAGATCTTCGGCCCTTGGATTTGTTGCAAAATGAAACTGAGGGTGATATTAACTTGCCCTAGAACTGGAAAGATTGAAACATTGCGTATGGAGTGGATTTTTTTAAGTGTCGCTCAAAGAGTAAGAGATAAGTCTCTTAAATTTTAAGACTGATTAGACAAAATGATAGGCATTTAAAAACTAGAATAAATAGATGTGACAGATGTTCCAGGATTCTTCAGACTGAATGGGTATTCACGAAGGTTTTGTAAAATATTGAATGACTTTGATTTCTTTGTACCTTTGCATAATTCACGTCCAATAAAACCTTGGATTACTGAGAAAGTAGATGTAAGTATAAAAAAACTTGGTTTAAGAAGACGAGATAACAATCCCCATGACCTAAAACAGGTGTTTTTGGAGAAGATATCTCGGTACCAAAGGGCACGGTGATTCTTGCGTATTGTGATGGTTCTATCACCGGATGTCGAGCTGGTCTTGGTGTTGTAATTAAGAGAATATTTCTAATTTGGTATTAGCAAAGAGGAGAGAATATCTAAACGTATTGGTGATCACAGCTCATCTACCACTCCTGAGCTGTTTGCTATATATGTTTGGAATTTTGAATAAATAAGGAAAAAAATTATAATAGGCTTTGCTGACAGAGTGGTCTTTTGGCTTTATATGCTAAAGTACCTTTTGATGATAAAATATTTACCAAGTGCCAAGAGTACATTTCTATTGTAAAAGCGTCTGGCTACAGTGTAAATTCATCTGGATACCTTCACATTGTGGTATATATTTAAATGATGTTACTGATGAATTAGCTAAACAGCAGTGTAATGAAGAATCTATAGATTACACCACTTCAGTTAGTATGAGAAAAATAGTCACACGTGGCAAGGGTAAGGGAAGCATGGAACATTGAGAAGGCTAGGGCAATCTTGGGTAATGGCAGTAAGTGTCTCATTATGATTATATTAGTAACCATACACGTTTTACTTGTGGAAGGTCTTCAGCTAAATGTGAAGGAATTGCTATGAATTTTAAACTAGGCTATAAATACTACTTTCAAAATGAAAGTGGAGAGGGTATCCATTGTAAATTTTGTGACGCTGCTAATTCGCATACACTGCACCATTACATTATGGAATGTGGTTCTTTGACAGAATTTAGAAATCTTAAGTGTGGTTTTTCATTAATAGTAATTTATACATGAATATTGCAAAAAAATTTTAAAACACTGACATAAGGTATTAAAATTTATAATTTACTTTATTACTGTTGTTATTTGTAAGCGTTTACTACAGTACTGTATACAACCGTGTTCCCTAGAAATTTTGTAATTTGAAATTTGATGTGAAACGGATGTGGTTTTTCTCTACATTGAAATATTTCTACTTTTATGTGAAAAGGTAGTATAAGATGTATATTCTGTAAATAAAATTTCGATTATTTGGAACATAAGTCAATTTGAAGTGCTGTTGTAGCATTCAAATTGATTAAAACAGGGATGTACTGTATTCGGTTTAGTATATTTTTGTAGAACTTCAAAAGTTCAAACTTATTACCGGGATTTTACTTTTGTACTTAGGTTTTGTTCATTTATAGATACTTCAAAAGTTCAAACTTATTACTGGGATTTTACTTTTGCACTTAGCTTTTGTTCATTTATGTAAATTAAAGATAGAGTAGGGTGTCTAGCAAGACAAACAGCTCCTATTGACGCCTTTTTATGTCCATAAATTGTTTGAATATTGATTTAAATTTGAATATGTAAGTATACTTGAATAAAAGATATTTTTACCTTCACCAACTTCTTTGCAAAGGTTATGTATTGATAGGCGTGAGCATAACTCAAAAACTTTTTGACCGAATCTTATGAAACATGGTGGGATGATTGACTATGATCTAAGGACCATTTGATTAGATTTTGGGAGAGATGGGATCAAAGGTCAATGTCAAGGTAACGAAAAGGTAAAATATTTCTTTTTGAAATATTGTGGTGAATTTTTATCCGATTCGCATGAAACTAGTTCCAAAATGTTCATAATTCAATTGCTTGTTTTGTGATATAAAACATGATATAGAAACATCATTATACCATATTAGCAGTTTGAGTTCAAATGTCAGCGGGGTCAATGAACTTGCAAAAAGTGCAGGTTTCATCATTACGCTGCCATTATTATCAGATTTGTTTACTTTTCCTTTTACTTTTACTTTTAGGGGTTTATTTCTCGCCCTCCATCAGACACTAAGAGTCTGTTCAGGCGGGCCTTGGTGTGTGAAAATAATTTCTTTCCAGTTAATATTTTGCTCTGTTTGCATAACTATAGTAACAAATGTGGAGCTGAGGTAGGTATGCGCTCTACCAAGTGCCCGTTTTAGTTGCATTTTGACTGTATTAATGTTTTTGTCAACAGGAAAGGATAGAAGTTGAAAAATGGTTCAGGAGAAAAAAAAATATTCGTTTGATATTCATTTTAACTTCAATCAAGTAACTTCCTCTTAATAATAACAACAAACCTGTCTTTTCTGTCTCTCCTTTACAATGAATATGGCTGTTCTCTTAATAGCATTACACAACTTACACAAGACCTTAGGGTTTAGAGAGAGAGAGAGAGAGAGAGAGAGAGAGAGAGAGTGAGAGAGAGAGAGAGAGAGAGAGAGAGAGAGAGAGAGAGAGAGACTACCTGATTGTGCACCTGAACCGTTTCTTCATATTATTATCATTATTATTATTATTATTATTATCAGACTTCGAAGTTCAAACATAGGGAAAGCAGTATGGTACGGAAGTAGAGACAGAAAAAAAAATTAGAAATTAGAAATGATATAACAATATGAACTTGATCACAGGCACGAAGGAATCTGAAATCATTGGTATTTCCTGGTCGAAAATTATAAAATATCTTTTGGAACATAAGAGAATTATTAGTGGAATAATTGCTCCACTTTAAAATGAAAATAAATATTTTGACTAGAATATTGTACAGTACATGATAGTCGATGCACTATTTAGATCAATAAACACTGTCTTTTTCATGGTGAATTTTGAAGTGAAAAGGAATACAACAAGAATCTTTTTATGTATCAATATTTCTCTTAAGATATAGGATTGTTTCTTTATTAGATATTGATTATATAATTTTTCACTGACTTTTTTTCATGGTTAATTATGTAGCCAACAGATGGCATTTGTTTTCTATGTGGTGACGTAACGTCTTTGAAAGTAACTGCTTTCTTTTAGATTCCTTGTTAGTCTCTCGACCAATCAGGAGTCGTTTTCTCATTCTTTGTCTCGAAATAATGAAATGGGCCCTTCTGATTGGTTGAAACCTGGAAGAAAGCCGGCAAGATGGAACTGTAGACGGTGAGAAATCAGGAAGCAATGTCAGTGCGTGTTGGAGCTGAGACATACTTGCACCTTCATTTAGTTGCTGAAGTTACGTGCATATTGTGTTTGCATCTGCATTTTTGGATCCGTGTTTCCAGTATTTGTCGCCATTTTCTGAGGCCGTGGTGCGAAGGTAAGATTGTCTTTAAAAATCTGGTGTTCAGGGTTTGCGAGTTTTTACTTTTTGTTAGGTTCTTATAGGGATGTTATGGCATGTTTTCCAATTTGCAAGTGCCGGTTTAACTCTTTAGTGTTTAGTAACGTCCGTTTTCGTTTAGTAAAGTATCTTTAATTTCACTTTTAAAGAAATTTTTAATGGCTAAACCTTTGGTTATAAGTTTGTTGTGAACGTTAAGTCTTTTCATCTAGCATAATAAGCACATTGCTTGGGGTAATCATTAGAAACTGCTAATGCTAATCTTATAAATCAATCAAATTTGTCAGTATCTACGTGCAATACAATAAAAGTTTAATCCAATTCGCTTACAATTTTTATTCTATTTTTAGCGTTTAGCATATTCTGTGAATTTTAATTCGGTAGCATTCACTGCACTTTAAAATTTATAAGTAATTTCTTGTTTCTATTGATTTTTAAAAGTGGAATTCATTGGATAGTTTTTAAAACTTTCTAACGTATAACCAATACGCATTTTCTTAAGTAATTTGTCTTCGAGTGTTTAGCGTAAATTTTAACTGTTCGGGTTTTTTTGGCTACTGTGAATTTATAGTATTTTAATTCATTAAAACTTTAAAATCTAGGATTGAGGTCTTAAGCAACGATGTAATTTCCGAAGATTTGTTTTTAAATCTAATTTTGGTTCTATCGTGTAGTGATCAGTCATAAGTGTTATTTTGGATAACTAGTAAATCAAAGTGCTGAGGTTTGTATAGCATGCTTAAAGAGTTACATACTGTAGATGGGGAAAGTTTCGACTTAAGTTGCAAGGTTTGATATTCTTTGCTTTATAAATTAACAGCTATGGTTGATACTAGGATAGCTATGGTTGATACTAGGTTTTCCCTGATAGTAAGCGCATTAGGGTGTTTCGCTTCCTATCTGATCTTATGAAAGAGGTGTTGATGGTTAAACTAGATAGTGTTTATTTCATGTGAGGTGTGCTAACGACTTGAAAATAGTGAAATAGAGCTGAATTAGAGCTGAATTTGGTACATAGTCTTTAGTTTCTCTAATTTACTAGGTTTACTAATTTTGCTATTTTCTAGGTTTACTAGTAAAGTTTGGATAAACAATGTTGTTAGTCTTAGATTTATTTGTATTGTCTTAAAAGTTGTTGGAATTCAGCGAGCACTGTTACAGATCTCACTATACAGTAAATTGAGCTTGTGTGAAATAACATTGGCTTGAGTTTTCATTCATTTTGATTAACTGAGACCCTCGGCAGTTAAGATGAATTTAAAGCTAAAATGCATTATTTATTGGGAAGACTGCTATAACATATCCATCTATAATCAAATGCACAGTCGATATTGTTTACTTTAAAATGCTGCTGATTTTTTATATAATCCCTTGGGTGAGTTCTTTGGCAAATTTCTCCCAGCCTTGATATCTTGTCAGATGCTCTTTTTGCTCAATATAGTTCTTTTAAATGAAGCTTTCTGGGTAGCCTAGTCAAATTTGCTATATAGTCAAATTTGCTATATGTAAAATGTTAAGTCTGTTTAGTTAAGCTCAGGGTTTTTTAGAATTTTGTCCTTAACCGAAACATCTTGGGTGGCTTTTTGGAGTGTGGTACAATTAATTGAGTTTTTCTATGCCATAAAATTTGCCATTTTTGTGATTTCTGTTTTCTGTTTCAGGCTTGTAGTGGAATTTTTTACTTATGGGCGTGTGGACATCGCAACACGTTGACCTCCATTAAGTTTTCTCTCATAGCTCTTCCAAATCATAAGTTTTTGATTTTGGAAGAGCTATGAGAAAACTTACTGAAGGTCGTCGACGTGTTGCGATATCCCACACATCCATAAGTAAATTTAAAGCTGCTCTCACAATAAAGGAATCTTAAACGCATCAGCACAAAAGGAGGAAAAGCACAGACAAAAAAGGCAAGAGGTAAGATGTAAGAAGAGTAAACGCATCAAGAATTGTAAGCAAAGAAGCAGAGCACCAAGAAGAAACGAGCCGGAAGAAAATAGCAAACACTTAGAGTGGCATCAAGAAGACTTGTCAAGACGACTTTGTAAAAGTTATAAGGTGGCTTATAAATTATACAGAAGCATTAAATAAAGAACATGGGTATTTTTAGCATTTTTATTACCACATACAATTCTTTCTCTGTTGTAAGCAAGTAATCTCGTTGCCACTGTCTTATGTTCTGCTTAATAACTTCTCCTTTCGCCTGATTTAACTTCTTTCTGTCTGTCTGGTCCTAATTTCATGTCCTCTTTAGCCTTGCATTGCTGATGTACTCCCTGATCGCACATCTACTTTCTGTCTAACATGGTCCCATCCTCTGGCCTGATCGGACTCCAGCTGCTTCGTGTCTGACTTAGTTTTTATGTCCTCTCTAGCCATGATCTACCCTCGTCGCACTGCATCTGCTTTCTATTTCTAAACTGGTCCCCTTATCCTCTGGCCGGAAGCTTCTTTCTATCTGACCAATCTCGTGTCCTCTTTCGCCTGCATCTGATGGTGATCTGCCCACATCGCACTGCATCTGTTTCTTTGTCTAACCTACTCCCTTGTCCTCTTGCCTGCATCTGATGATAATCTTTTCTACACTCGTGTCGTCGTCTTCTGTCTGGCCGCTTAGTTCTCATCCTCTTTTACCTGCAAAAAGAAGATAAGATATGTAATAATACACCTGGCAAATCTATTAACTAACCTAAAGATTCAAGGGTGTAATAATTACCCTCTGCAATTCAAAATAAATTAATAAAACTTTCTCGTAGTCTGTGCATACCTTAATTTCTTTTAACTGCTATAAATAAATCCCTAGTAAATATTTCACCATTAATCCAATTTTAGTCTTATTCCCCTTAACCTGAATCTACCATAACATTCATTTATTTACTTTAAAGAACTTTTAAACTGGTATAGGGTAGTTCCGCTTTATGCTATGCCCATAAACGTGTCAACATTTTCCTATAGCAAAATTTTCTTGAGTTTCCTATTGCAAACTGTGCTTGTCTTTTTATAATTAATAATCATGGCAAATAAACTTGGAAAAATAGTTTACACATAGCTCCGCACAGTAACACTGAATATATAATTTGTTTCCACAATATATGCATGTGCTATATATAATATAAATTAAAGAATAAAAGCTTGACATTTTTTATAAATTATTTGCAGATTGCTTTTAAAGATAACGAAGACAAAAAGTTGAAGTTTTAATCCACTTGAAAATTTCACAGGTTAATTGGCAGCAAATTACTTTCCATTGTCATTCCATAATACACGAATAATTGTTCTTTTTTACTGATGAAAATCTTGAAGAGAAATACTGAGCTTGTTTCCGTATAAGATCCACTGTCTTTAAGGTCGCCTTAAAACCTGCCAAAGAAATGGAAACTGCAAATATTATGCAATATCTTCTGTAATCATTAAATAGATAAGACTTCATTGGAAAATACTGATTTGCAACGAGGACTAATTTGAACTGAATTTTCATACTTGCCAAGATATTTTATATTGCTATGAAACACCATAAAAATGTTAAATTCCTATTACCAGCCCCTAAATATCGTAATAAAGGTTTTTTTTATTATCTTTATAATAAACTTCCTTTCACATCTAAACCATTGCTAAAGTACCTAACAAACACCAACTAGATTTAGTATGAAGCTGAAATTTTCCCTTCCATAGACAAGGCAGATTGGAAAGGATTTTCAATAGTTCTAAAAAAATTCTTAAAAGAACTTAATGTAAGGTTCTGTCATTGATATTAAGTTCCGTAATGGATAGTTTCCAAAGTTAAACCCTCGAAAATCAAAATGCATCAAGTTTCAATTAACCTCATCAATTTGCATATTTCTATTCGAGCCATTAGCAAGAATCAACTTTTAACGCGTTTATAAACCAGGAATAAAAATGTATCGGTTAAGGCCTTGAAATAACCTCACGTGTTAAGAACAAAATCAGCCCTGAATGTTCAAGATATATTTTTAGAATATACTTTTAGCAATAGAAAACTAATACCTCAAACACTTCAAGTCACGAATACCAAGAAGTGTAAAAATAATCTTCCCAATTGCTGGAAATTCAAAGTGATTCATGTAGAGATCAACAATTTTAGAACAGACAATTTATCTTGGAAACCACAAAAACCAAGTGTCACTTGTAGAAATGAGAAAAAAATAAAGTTTTCTGCCTAATGATATCAAATTGCAGAAATTATTTCAAACTCAAAATCCCTACAAATATAATCGAAATGACATGATTTATACCAAACCAAGATATATTTATAATATCCAAGTGTTTAAATTTTATACGAGAAAATAGGAACAACAAGACTAACCAAATACAAGAAAATAAAAATAAACTTACATATATGAAATATTGTGAATACAAACTGATAAGTTTGTGAAAAACCACCTAAGTCAATAGTACAATAAGTTTAAATCTGTCGCAAGAAATGAGTAAGGAAAAAAAAATCCAAACGAATCTCTGGAAAACACTGTAGAATAGAGTAGAAAACTTTTCGAAACTAGAAAAAGTCGTGAAAGGTCACCAAAACTGCTGGAACATTACACTTGGAGAATTATAAATCAACAGTTGTGCAGGAACGTTAACCAAAATCTTTCAGCCTAACCCGCAGCTGAAAGAAACCAACCTAACTCATGCGAAAAAAGACCAGAAGAAAACGAGTTAAATACAGTACGAAAAATATAAAAGTACCAGGAGACAACGCAATAGGCAGAAGAAATTATAATCACACCAGATAGACTAGAATGAAACTCGTTGCTTGAAAAAAAGATGTACAAAATATCATTAGAAATCTCAGTGCTAAAAAGACGAGATCAGATGAGAGAACTCAATGAAAAATAAGATAAGAAAATTACGTTAAACGATAAAATAGCCAGTAATAATAGGAAAAGGACTATGTAATATATTCTGATATTAAACACCTAGAGTAACTTGTAATGTGAACTAAAAGTACTTTTGCTATAAAAGTCGTTTATTTATCAAATTTACAATTTTTCTAGTATTTTGTATCATTTTTTCCAAGTCATCTCGTTGTTTACTAAATCTGCTGCTTTACTGTTGGCGTTTTTTGTAATTCCTTACGTTCATACTGTTGGAAATTTCTTTCTTTTCTAGTTTCAAACATCAGTTTCAAATACACCTGGAAGAAATCAAATCATATAGTGTACAATAATTTTTTGACTAGACCTTTCTTTGCCAGATGTAGGCCTACACTAATATAAAAGTATCAAGCAATATTTGTTAAACTGTATTAAATGAAAAATATATCTTTCAAGTTCGATGAGAAAATATGTATTTCTGCTAAAAAAAGTATATTGCTAATTTACCTTATGTCTCAAAATAGATATATTCTAACTATCCTTCCACCAATTAGAAAGTAAAAAAAATAGTTTCAACAGTTCTTGAACTAAGCTGAATAGTTGTATTTTCTAGATTTTATAGGTTATACATACTCCTAATCTTACAAAAAAAAAAAAAAAAAAAAAACCATTCCCAGCCTTACAAGTTAAACCTGTCCCCACAATCTTGCAAGTAAAATATATTCACAATCTTACAAGTTATACACATTCACAATCTTACAAGTTATACACATTCACAATCTTACAAGTTATACACATTCGCAATTTTACTAGTTAATACACATTCACAATTTTACTAGTTAATACACATTCACAATCTTCCAAGTTATACATATTAATCATACAATTATATCAACCTTACAAGTAATACATATCCACAATCTTACAAGTTATATAATATACACAATCTTACAAATTATACATATTCACAATCTTACATGCTATGCATATTCACATTATTAAAAGCTATACACATTCACATTCTTACAAGTTATACATATTCACATTCACAATTTTACTAGTTACACACATTTCACAATTTTACTAGTACGCCCTCAAAATCTTACAAGTTATACATAATCTTGCAATTATATTAAATCTTACAAGCTATGCATATTCACATCTTACAAGTTACACATATTCACATCTTACAAGTTATACACATTCACAATCTTACAAGTTATACACATTCACAATTTTATTAGTTACACACATTCACAATTTTACTAGTTACACACATTCACAATTTTACTAGTTGTACACATCCACAATTTTACTAGTAAGCACTCACAATCTTACAAGTTATACATATTAATCTTATGATTATATTAAATCTTACAAGCTATGCATATTCACATCTTACAAGTTAAACACATTCACAATCTTACAAGTTATACACATTCACAATCTTACCAGTTTTACACTTCACGATCTCAAAAGTTACACATTGACAATTTTACTAGTTCCACACATTCACAATTTTACTAGTTCCACACATTCACAATTTTATTAGTTATACATATTAATTTTACAATTATATTAATCTTACAAGTAATACGTATCCACAATCTTACAAGTTATACATATTCACAATCTTACGCACATCATGAAAGCGCTGTCAAATTTCATCTTTAGCGGAAAGGGCATTCATTATATGATAAATCTCTCCTTGAAGGACAGGCAAACATCTTTCAACTGTTCAAAATTAAGAATTTAAAAAATTCAACCTATCAAATCTATAAAATACAACAAATGCAGCAGTGTCTAGTCCACTGCAATACAAAAAAAGCCTCAGACATGACGTCATTCATGTCTGGGGTTCGGCCAGTTTTCATCACCACGTTGGCCAATGGGGATTGGTGACATAGGGGACAGTCATCGTTCAAAACAAAAATTAGTAAAGTTTTACCAAGTAACTTGTCTTCGTTCTATCTTCCATTTGAATATTTTGATATTTTTCTATTTGATCTTTTTCTATAGTAGATGATTTAGGTATAGTTTTCAGGTGCATTTACATTTATCACCAAAATATCTGCTATCAACACTATTATCCATATGAGAATTACGCACTGGTAACTAACGCCAAACAATTACTGTTGTGGTCAAATATAAAAGCTTTTACAAGTCTACAAAATTTCCTTTTACTTGAGCTGGTTACCTAATGTATATTTAATACTAATTTATTACGTTTCCGTCTCTAAATGCATTACATTTCCCTATTACTGTACCACAATTAAAGTTGCGGCCAATTTATTTAAAAATTATACAACTTAACCATTTTTTTTTCGCCAGGAATGACTTCCATTTTAAATAAGGTCAAATTCTAATTCCTGATTTAAACAACTTTAATTTTCATGTTTTTAAGTTAAAATTAATCAGACATTTTTCAAAATGATTATTTGCATAATACCCATGAATCTAAAAGCCATGAAGCTAAAGTGTCAAGTAAAGCTTTATCCACCTACCAGTACTGAAGGTTTGGAATGTGTGTCAATCTCAGTAAATATTTTTAAGCAATTTAGTCTACTTCAACTGGATGAAATCTTCCTTTTCAAAAATTTCTCTGGTTCGTATGCCAGTAAGTTCATCGTTCAAGCTTCAGCACCTCAGTATGGTCATTCAAAATCTGAAAAAGAACATTAATTAGTGTGCAAATATTTCTGCTATTAAAAGATTTCATTTGAAGACTTATTACCAACGAGAATATGCTAATTATTTTCAAGTTTACCAAAAATTTTTAAGTAACAGCATTATCAAAAAATTTCTTTTACAACTTATGCCGAATATATCCCAACAAATGTTTTAAAGAATCTCTTAATTTGCTAATCTACTTAAACTGCATGACCAAAAGACTAGGTAAAAACTCGAAATATTTGTGTATGAAGCTGCCAAAATAACACTTATTGAAGCATTTAAATGCCCAAAGGTTATATTTATAACCTTTGGGCACAAACACTAATGACATACGCATTAATTCCAATTCCATATCAATCACGTAATGCATAAAATAAACTCCCTAATTTTATGTAAAGAACTTCCATACATCTTTGTCGGTGTAGAGTTGAAAATAATTTACCATATCCAGAAACTTATCTGCAACTAACGATCTTAATATCAAAATTCTCCAAGAAAGCAAATACCTCGTTAAGATAAGTCCCGAGAAATTAAAGTAAACATCACGTATTAAAAACCAAAATCGTCCCTAAAGCTAAAGATTATTTTGTAAACAGCCAAAACATTTTAAAATCTTAGAGGGCCGTTCAGAAGAGCACAGACCTCCGCCACTGTAGCTTATTTCTAGACTTTTTTCTCGACCTTTAACCTTAACATGTATCATTGGCGTGATTTTTCCTCCACTAAAATATGAACCAAGTTTGAAGTCTCTGGCAACGATGTCCAAACTTATGGCTGATAACAGGAATTTGACATTTTGCCTGACCGTAACCTTGACCTTCCAAAATTTACTAATTCCCAACGCTCTACACAAGTTAATCCCTGCTTCATTACTCTTCAGATTGAAATTGTGGCCAAGAAGCTGTTCACAAACAAACAGGGGTGAAAAGATAACCACCCTCCAAATCCGATGGCGGAGGTATTAAATTTAACACCTGCCTAAAGCACTTTAGTATTACTGAAGCAGAGAATATTCTTAGTTGAATATTACCCAAACTCGAAGAAATGTAGGTTATCAAAATGACATTCTATGGAAGTGCTAAAAAAATAAATTTAAAAGAACTAGAAACTTCAAGTTCCTTATGCAGAAGAAATATCGACTCAAAAAGAGAAATTAATATACTTTAATTTCTAGCCAAATACATGAACCATATATTTTTCCTACTCGCTATCTTGTATCTTATGCATTTCTGACCATGATTATTTGGGGCAAACCACTAATTTTTGGACCCACTTACGTAGACAATTATGGGGGACTCCAATTGGATACCAGAGTTTTTGGATGGGGAAACATTCAAAACAAGCGCTTTGAAGCTATACCAACGGTCAGCAATGCTAGATAGAAGATAATCAATTGTAAAATTGGTTGGAAAATTGTACTTCATATAAGTCGTTGGAAATTAAAATTACCATATTCATCTATGATTCACTTCTCTCAATGGTTTTGCTCCGCCATGGCTCGCAACTTTCGCAAAATTAACATTCTATCACTGCTCCTCTGTTCTAGCAAGCAGTACATGATGAGGTGCGCTTGCAAACGCCGTGGTTCATCGTTTCGAGATATTTTTCACTTTCACATGAGCAACAATAGCTATAAACTAAAGAGCATTTTCATAATACCCAATTACCGGAAAATAAAATTGCACAATTTCGAAATAGATTGTACTTCCCCCTTGAAAGCTTCATTTGAGTAGTCATACTGCTACTGAAGGGGAGGGTGGAAAAATGGCTGTTGTATAACATCCAAGAACTTATGCATAAATACATAAATATTTTGAGGCTCTTATGTTAAAAAAAGCCAGGTAATTACTAATTCTTATGAAAAAAAGAACAGCTGATAAATCTTAAACATGTGCAGTAACTCGATCAGCATCACAAAATTAACAATGAACTGCAAGAGTGATAAACAACATTTTAACCGAACGATACCCTCATTATACCCAGTCCCATTAAACAAAGACGCCGGTACTATAGAAAAAACGCCGAAAAGGCTTTACAGCTAATAAAGGAATGAGATTTCATATAAAAAAACCTCCCGTTTTCTTCAAAAGTCGCCATTCTTTCCGTCGCAAATAATGTGATATACCTTAATATATCCTACGGTAATGGGGGCCACTCAGTCGGACCGGGGGTTCTGGGTGGGGGAAATTTACTGGCGAGTAGATAAATGGTAAAACTAACTCTTTCTTTACATACTCTGGGACACAATGAAGTATAAAAAAATTACACAAAATATTAGCCTACTACGAGTTTCGTATAACACTCAAAAGAAGCAGTTTAAATGCCCTTGAACATATAAAAAGGCGGTTAAGTTAATCTTACAAATTAAAATCCCTAAAAAAAAAGCTAACAAAAACCTTATCAAGTGTGTATCCAAAGTCATCAAACCTTCACAACTGTGCAATCAAAGTCAACCTTCACACCTGTGCAACCAAAATCATCAATCCTTCAAGTGTGTAACCAAAGTTGCCAAGCCTTCACAAGTGTGTAACCAAAGTCACCAAACCTTCACAAAGAGCGTAACCAAAGTCACTAAACTTTCACAAGTTTGTAACCCAAGTTACTAAACCTTTACAGGTGTGTAAACCATTGTCACCAAACCTTCACAAGTATGTAACCAAAGTCACCAAACCTTCACAAGTGTGTAACCAGTCACTAAACCTTCACAAGTGTGTAACCAGTAACAACCTTCACAAAGAGCATAAGCAAAGTCACTAAAACTTTCATTTGTGTAACTAAGTCACTAAACATTAACATCTATGTAACCAAAGTTAATAAACCTTCACATTAGTGTAGCCAAGGTCACTAAACCTTCACATTTGTGTAACCAAAGTCACTAAACCTTCACATTTGTGTAACCAGAGTCACTAAACCTTCACATTTGTGTAACCAGTGTCACCAAACCTTCACATTTGTGTAACCAAAGTCACTAAACCTTCACGAGTGCATAACCAAATTTACTAAACCTTCAATGTGAAACCAGATTCACTAACCCTCCACAAGTGCATAACCAAACCAACTAAACCTTCTCTAGTGCATAACCAAACCAACTAAACCTTCTCTAGTGCATAACCAAACCAACTAAACCTTCTCTAGTGCATAACCAAACCAACTAAACCTTCCCAAGTGCATAACAAAACCAACTAAACCTTTCCAAGTGCATAACCAAACCAACTAAACCTTTCCAAGTGCATAACCAAACCAACTAAACCTTCCCAAGTGCATAACCAAACCAACTAAACCTTCCCAAGTGCATAACCAAACCAACTAAACCTTCCCAAGTGCATAACCAAAGCCAATAAGCCTTCAAGTGCATAACCAAAGCCACTAAACCTTCCCAAGTGCATAACCAAAGTCAATAAACCTTCACAGGAGTATAACCAAAGTCACGAAACTTTCACCAAGTGTATAATGAAAACCACGAAACCTTCACAGGTGTATAACCAAAGCCACTAAACTTTCACTAAACCTTCACAGGTGTATAACCAAAGCCACTAAATCTTCACAGTTGTATAACCAAAGCCACTAAACCTTCACAGGTGTATAACCAAAGCCACTAAACCTTCACAGGTGTATAACCAAAGCCACTAAACCTTCACAGGTGTATAACCAAAGCCACTAAACCTTCACAGGTGTATAACCAAAGCCACTAAACCTTCACAGGTGTATAACCAAAGCCAATAAACCTTCACAGGTGTATAACCAAAGCCAATAAACCTTCACAGGTGTATAACCAAAGCCAATAAACCTTCACAGGTGTATAACCAAAGCCAAAAAACCTTCACAGGTGTATAACCAAAGCCAATAAACCTTCACAGGTGTATAACCAAAGCCAATAAACCTTCACAAGTGTATAACTAAAGCCACTAAACCTAAACATGTGTATAAGCAAAGCCACTAAACCTTCACAAGTTTGTAACCATTGTCAACTAAACATTCACAAGTGTGTAACCAATGTCACTAAACCTTCACATGTGTATACCCAAAGCCACTAAAACTTCACAAGTTTATAACCATTGTCAACTAAACATTCACAAGTGTGTAACCATGGTCGCTAACTTAAGTCACTAACTTTTACAAGTGTGTAACCCAAGTCTCTAAAATTTTAGAAATGTGTAACCCAAGTCACTAAACTTTTACAAGGGTGTAACCCAAGTCACTAAACTTTTACAAGGGTGTAACCCAAGTCACTAAACTTTTACAAGGGTGTAACCCAAGTCACTAAACTTTTACAAGGGTGTAACCCAAGTCACTAAACTTTTACAAGGGTGTAACCCAAGTCACTAAACTTTTACAAGGGTGTAACCCAAGTCACTAAACTTTTACAAGGGTGTAACCCAAGTCACTAAACTTTTACAAGGGTGTAACCCAAGTCACTAAACTTTTACAAGGGTGTAACCCAAGTCACTAAACTTTTACAAGGGTATAACCCAAGTCACTAAACTTTTACAAGGGTATAACCCAAGTCACTAAACTTTCACTAGGGTGTAACCCAAGTCACTAAACTTTCACTAGGGTGTAACCCAAGTCACTAAACTTTCACTAGGGTGTAACCCAAGTCACTAAACTTTCACTAGGGTGTAACCCAAGTCACTAAACTTTCACTAGGGTGTAACCCAAGTCACTAAACTTTCACTAGGGTGTAACCCAAGTCACTAAACTTTCACTAGGGTGTAACCCAAGTCACTAAACTTTTACAAGTGTCTAACCCAAGTCACTAAACTTTTACAAGTGTCTAACCCAAGTCACTCAACTTTTACAAGGGTGTAAGCCAAGTGTCTAACCCAAGTCACTCAACTTTTACAAGGGCGTAAGCCAAGTGTCTAACCCAAGTCACTCAACTTTTACAAGGGTGTAAGCCAAGTCACTCAACTTTTACAAGGGTGTGACCCAAGTCACTCAACTTTTGCAAGGGTGTGACCCAAGTCACTCAACTTTTGCAAGGGTGTGACCCAAGTCACTCAACTTTTGCAAGGGTGTGACCCAAGTCACTCAACTTTTGCAAGGGTGTGACCCAAGTCACTCAACTTTTGCAAGGGTGTGACCCAAGTCACTCAACTTTTGCAAGGGTGTGACCCAAGTCACTCAACTCTTGCAAGGGTGTGACCCAAGTCACTCAACTCTTGCAAGGGTGTGACCCAAGTCACTCAACTCTTGCAAGGGTGTGACCCAAGTCACTCAACTCTTGCAAGGGTGTGACCCAAGTCACTCAACTTTTGCAAGGGTGTGACCCAAGTCACTCAACTTTTGCAAGGGTGTGACCCAAGTCACTCAACTTTTGCAAGGGTGTGACCCAAGTCACTCAACTTTTGCAAGGGTGTGACCCAAGTCACTCAACTTTTGCAAGGGTGTGACCCAAGTCACTTAACTTTTGCAAGGGTGTGACCCAAGTCACTCAACTTTCACTAGGGTGTGACCCAAGTCACTAAACTTTCACTAGGGTGTAACCCAAGTCACTAAACTTTTACAAGTGTCTAACCCAAGTCACTCAACTTTTACAAGGGTGTAAGCCAAGTGTCTAACCCAAGTCACTCAACTTTTACAAGGGTTTAACCCAAGACACTCAACTTTTACAAGGGTGTGACTTGTCAACTTTTACAAGGGTGTGACCCAAGTCACTCAACTTTTGCAAGGGTGTGACCCAAGTCACTCAACTTTTGCAAGGGTGTGACCCAAGTCACTCAACTTTTGCAAGGGTGTGACCCAAGTCACTCAACTTTTGCAAGGGTGTGACCCAAGTCACTCAACTTTTGCAAGGGTGTGACCCAAGTCACTCAACTTTTGCAAGGGTGTGACCCAAGTCACTCAACTTTTGCAAGGGTGTGACCCAAGTCACTCAACTTTTGCAAGGGTGTGACCCAAGTCACTCAACTTTTGCAAGGGTGTGACCCAAGTCACTCAACTTTTGCAAGGGTGTGACCCAAGTCACTCAACTTTCACGGGTGTGTGACCCAAGTCACTCAACTTTCACGGGTGTGTGACCCAAGTCACTCAACTTTCACGGGTGTGTGACCCAAGTCACTCAACTTTCACGGGTGTGTGACCCAAGTCACTCAACTTTCACGGGTGTGTGACCCAAGTCACTCAACTTTCACGGGTGTGTGACCCCAGTCACTCAACTTTCACGGGTGTGTGACCCAAGTCACTCAACTTTCACGGGTGTGTGACCCAAGTCACTCAACTTTCACGGGTGTGTGACCCAAGTCACTCAACTTTCACGGGTGTGTGACCCAAGTCACTCAACTTTCACGGGTGTGTGACCCAAGTCACTCAACTTTCACGGGTGTGTGACCCAAGTCACTCAACTTTCACGGGTGTGTGACCCAAGTCACTCAACTTTCACGAGTGTGTGACCCAAGTCACTCAACTTTCACGAGTGTGTGACCCAAGTCACTCAACTTTCACGAGTGTGTGACCCAAGTCACTCAACTTTCACGAGTGTGTGACCCAAGTCACTCAACTTTCACGAGTGTGTGACCCAAGTCACTCAACTTTCACGAGTGTGTGACCCAAGTCACTCAACTTTCACAAGAGTGTGACCCAAGTCACTCAACTTTCACAAGAGTGTGACCCAAGTCACTCAACTTTCACAAGAGTGTGACCCAAGTCACTCAACTTTCACAAGAGTGTGACCCAAGTCACTCAACTTTCACAAGAGTGTGACCCAAGTCACTCAACTTTCACAAGAGTGTGACCCAAGTCACTCAACTTTCACAAGAGTGTGACCCATGTCACTCAACTTTCACAAGAGTGTGACCCAAGTCACTCAAATTTTACGTGTGTAACCCAAGTCACTAAACTTTCACAAGTGTGTGACCCAAGTCACTAAACTTTTACGTGTGTGTAACCCAAGTCACTATACTTTCACAAGTGTGTAACCCAAGTCACTAAACTTTCACAAGTGTGTAACCCAAGTCACTAAACTTTCACAAGTGTGTAACCCAAGTCACTAAACTTGTGTAACCCAAATCACTAAATTTGTGTGTAACATAAGTCACTAAACTTTCACAAGTGTGTAACCCAAGTCACTAAACTTTTGAAATGGTGTAACCCAAGTCACTAAACTTTTACAATGGTGTAACCCAAGTCACTAAATTTTCACAAGTGTGTAACCCAAGTCACTAAATTTTCACAAGTGTGTAACCCAAGTCACTAAACTTTCACAAGTGTGTAACCCAAGTCACTCAACTTTCACAAGTGTGTAACCCAAGTCACTCAACTTTCACAAGTGTGTAACCCAAGTCACTCAACTTTCACAAGTGTGTAACCCAAGTCATTCAACTTTCACAAGTGTGTAACCCAAGTCACTCAACTTTCACAAGTGTGTAACCCAAGTCACTCAACTTTCACAAGTGTGTAACCCAAGTCACTCAACTTTCACAAGTGTGTAACCCAAGTCACTAAACTTTCACAAGTATGTAACCCAAGTCACTAAACTTTCACAAGTATGTAACCCGTCACTAACCTTTCATAAGTGTGTAACCCAAGTCACTAAACTTTCACAAATGTGTAACCCAAGTCACTAAACTTTCACAAGTGTGTAACCCAAGTCACTAAACTTTCACAAGTGTGTAACCCAAGTCACTAAACTTTCACAAGTGTGTAACCCAAGTCACTAAACTTTCACAAGTGTGTAACCCATCACTAAACTTTCACAAGTGTGTAACCCAAGTCACTAAACTTTCACAAGTGTGTAACCCAAGTCACTAAACTTTCACAAGTGTGTAACCCAAGTCACTAAACTTTCACAAGTGTGTAACCCAAGTCACTAAACTTTCACAAGTGTGTAACCCAAGTCACTAAATTTTTACAAGTGTGTAACCCAAGTCACTAAATTTTTACAAGTGTGTAACCCAAGTCACTAAACTTTCACTAGTGTGTAACCCAAGTCACTAAACTTTCACTAGTGTGTAACCCAAGTCACTAAACTTTCACAAATGTGTAACCCAAGTCACTAAACTTTCACAAATGTGTAACCCGTCACTAAACTTTCACAAGTGTGTAACCCAAGTCACTAAACTTTCACAAGTGTGTAACCCAAGTCACTAAACTTTCACAAGTGTGTAACCCATCACTAAACTTTCACAAGTGTGTAACCCATCACTAAACTTTCACAAGTGTGTAACCCAAGTCACTAAACTTTCACAAGTGTGTAACCCAAGTCACTAAATTTTTACAAGTGTGTAACCCAAGTCACTAAATTTTTACAAGTGTGTAACCCAAGTCACTAAACTTTCACTAGTGTGTAACCCAAGTCACTAAACTTTCACTAGTGTGTAACCCAAGTCACTAAACTTTCACAAATGTGTAACCCAAGTCACTAAACTTTCACAAATGTGTAACCCGTCACTAAACTTTCACAAGTGTGTAACCCAAGTCACTAAACTTTCACAAGTGTGTAACCCAAGTCACTAAACTTTCACAAGTGTGTAACCCATCACTAAACTTTCACAAGTGTGTAACCCATCACTAAACTTTCACAAGTGTGTAACCCAAGTCACTAAACTTTCACAAATGTGTAACCCAAGTCACTAAACTTTCACAAATGTGTAACCCGTCACTAAACTTTCACAAGTGTGTAACCCAAGTCACTAAACTTTCACAAGTGTGTAACCCAAGTCACTAAACTTTCACAAGTGTGTAACCCATCACTAAACT
Organism: Palaemon carinicauda; assembly: GCF_036898095.1. Classification (NCBI taxonomy): domain Eukaryota; kingdom Metazoa; phylum Arthropoda; class Malacostraca; order Decapoda; family Palaemonidae; genus Palaemon; species Palaemon carinicauda. Next base: position 82,906,931 of record NC_090746.1, read on the forward strand.
TTCACAAGTGTGTAACCCATCACTAAACTTTCACAAGTGTGTAACCCAAGTCACTAAACTTTCACAAGTGTGTAACCCAAGTCACTAAACTTTCACAAGTGTGTAACCCAAGTCACTAAACTTTTACAAGTGTGTAACCCAAGTCACTAAACTTTTACAAGTGTATAACCCAAGTCACTAAATTTTTACAAGTGTGTAACCCAAGTCACTAAACTTTCACTAGTGTGTAACCCAAGTCACTAAACTTTCACTAGTGTGTAACCCAAGTCACTAAACTTTCACTAGTGTGTAACCCGTCACTAAACTTTCACAAGTGTGTAACCCATCGCTAAACATTCACTAGTGTGTAACCCGTCACTAAACTTTCACAAGTGTAACCTAAGTCACTAAACTTTCACAAGTGTGTAACCCAAGTCACTAAAGTGTAAACCAAGTTACTATACTTTTACAAGGGTGTAACCCAAGTCACTAAACTTGTACAAGGGTGTAACCCAAGTCACTAAGCTTTCACAAGTGTGTAACCCAAGTCACTAAACTTGTACAAGGGTGTAACCCAAGTCACTAACTTTCACAAGTGTGTAACTCAAGTCACTAAACTTTCACAAGTGTGTAACCCAAGTCACTAAACTTTCACAAGTGTGTAACCCAAGTCACTAAACTTTCACATGTGTGTAACCCAAGTCACTAAGCTTTCACAAGTGTGTAACCCAAGTCACTAAACTTGTACAAGGGTGTAACCCAAGTCACTAAACTTTCACAAGTGTGTAACCCAAGTCACTAAACTTTCACAAGTGTGTAACCCAAGTCACTAAACTTTCACAAGTGTGTAACCCAAGTCACTAAACTTTCACAAGTATGTAACCTAAGTCACTAAACTTTGTCACTAAACTTTAACAAGTGTGTAACCCAGGTCACAAAACATTCACAAATGTGTATCCAAAAGTCACCAAATTTTCACGTGTGTAACCTATAAATAAAAATTCGCATTTGTATAACCGTAGTCATTAACAAATCACATTTCTGTAACCAAAGTCACTAAACATCGACATCTGTGTAACCAAAGTCACTAAACCTTCACATTTGTGTAACCAAAGGCACTAAGCCTTCACGTGTGTGTAACCAAAGGCACTAAACCTTCACGTGTGTATAACCAAAGGCACTAAACCTTCACGTGTGTATAACCAAAGGCACTAAACCTTCACATTTGTGTAACCAAAGCCACTAAACCTTCACATTTGTGTAACCAATGGCACTAAACCTTCACATTTGTGTAACCCATGGCACTAAACCTTGACATTTGTGTAACCAATGGCACTAAAACTTTACATTTGTGTAACCAAAGGCACTAAACCTTCGCAGTACTACCAAAGTCACCAAACCTTCACATTGTGTAACCAGTCACTAAACCTTCACAAGTAAATTTGGTTGATTACCCCATTAACATGTAATATATTCTATTTTAATGTATTCAGGTTTTTCTTTTGTAAGAACTCAGATTGTAACTATCGTAGCCAAGTTTGAAAGCTAACTGTGCGTGTGCGAATGTTCGCGAGTAACGTTTATGAATGTGTGCAGTGCTTGAGGACTTAATTGACCAAGTCGATTTAAGAAACTATTCCTTTTCTCTCGTAATGTTTAACACAAAAAAAGTGTAGCAGCAGCAGCTGTATTGAAACTAGTACCGAAGTCAATGTAATTACTCAAGTCCACAAAAGTGTTAAGGTACGATAGATGAAATATAAAATGCGTAAAAGTTTGCTTCTTGCCCCTATAGAGACCCAAAACTAGGATCATGTGTAACAAAACATTCACCGTTTGATCATCACCACTAAGATCCACTTGTAATCGCAATAACACTACTATCACAATACACAAGCTGCGATAGAAAACCAGCCAAAATAAAGATTAAAAATCACTGGAAAAAGTAGTTACGTAAGACATCAATCGTTACATTTTCATTCTTTTATCAAATAGAAAATCTATAAATTCACAATAGCCCAAAACCACCGAAACAAAGAAAGCGTTAATTAAAAAATCTAAACACTAAATTATTACAAAAGAAAAGATTTCCAATTAATTTCATTCCCAAAAATTCTCTATGGCAACAAAATTAGGAGAGTTGCATGAAAAAGCTTTCCCCAGTTTGGCACTATAACAAATGTTACGATACAATTCCTCGGGCCATACCTAAAGCATCAATATAGAAAAATTTCATATAAAAAATCTAAAAGTTTCATAGCTTTGCACGTGAAAGTACACAACTAGAAATAACGCAAATCCTAGTTAAGCAGTAAAATGATACTTTAAAAATGCATAAGAGACAATTTTGTAAAATATCAAAAGGACACGAAGCTCCTTTTCAAGTATGGAGGACTTGCACAGAAAACTGAGTGAAAAGTATTGAATTTGGATAGTTTGACACGGTGAAGTCAACATAAAGATCAAATTCGATACACCAGTACTAAATTTCACTGTGTAATACTTGGAATATGGGAACGAAACACCAAGAATGTGAAGTCCATAACAAATCTTTAGAAAGAATACTTACATATAATATCCACGATTGACGTTCACATCCTCGGCCCCATGACATAAATGGCTCTGAACAGTCTGAAGATTCAAAATATGAACTTTGAAAATCAAGGAAGCAGAAATCCTTGTTCTGTCGTCCTTGGGAGACAGGTGGCTCCATCTGTATTTGGTCTTCATGACCATTATGCTTATGCCCATCCCAACTTAGTTTATATAGAATTATACATTGGAAGTCATTTTATTGATACTGAAGAACACATTTTTATTAAAAAAAAAAAAAAAAAATTATAGCAAAATTTCGCCTGCCATAAAATTATCTAAAATGTTTCTGCTCCTTACCTAAGAGTAAGGATTATAAAATTTTTAATTTTTTCAACACTTTTTTGTGAATAACTTAATAACACTGATTGCATAGGTAAAAAAAAAGAGGATGGAAATTAAGAACAAGCCACAACTGAAGTGAATCACTGGACAAGATCTACTCTCTTATCTGATGCATTTTGCCATTTTGCTTCAAAATGTATGGGATAAAAGTATTATTTCAATATGAAACATTCAAGAAAAGTATTTTGCAATAATTTTAGGAATCAAGTTATGGTAGAACGTTTAGCATTAAATGAGTGTGGAAATGGGGTTTTATTCATTAATTACCTTGCATACGACTGCGTTTACCTTAAATTCGCCTTCAAAATAAGCATTTCTTTCTTTTCAGAACACCGTTATTGTATAGTGTTTATACTGTTACAATGATATACTCTGATAAGAATAATTTGTGAATCTTAGATGTAGGAGACAGCTAGCCCCTCTAAAATCGAAGCAATCATAGTCTAAATTTGGCGACTTTACAGTTAACTATACTCGTGGTTCCTACACAGATTCACATATTTCCCTCTTACACTAAATTCCCACAACGCATCGATCAAATAGACACAAAAATACTACACGAAAAATTGAGCAACATCCTTAACGTCCTAAAAAAAATAAGTATTTCATAGAAACTAAATCATAAATCAATTATTTCATATGGAATCCATCTGGAAAAAAAAAGTTTTTTTTTTTTTCTTAATTACAAAATGTTGCCCGTCTGGAACTATAATTTACCCCCTCCCTCTTTGGAATATAGCTACGCAAAATTTTCATCTATGTAGGAACTTTGGTAGGATATAAGCTACACTCAGTAGGAACAAGAAGTGGTAAAGATATAGTTTTGGAAAGCTTTTCCCGTCCTTAAACGGTAATACCCAAGAGGTATGTGAAGAATACAAGCAACACTAGCACATAATATTCTCACGTGTTAAAATTTGAAATGTTCATTATAGATAATATAGCTGTGAAGGTTTTTAATATATTTGCTCAATAAGTATTAAAAAATATACTGTAACTGGACCGATGATAGATTAATTTCAATATTGAAGACGAAGTTTAGCGACTTTAATGAACACCCTAAATAAGTCATCCTTAGATAAAATGCTCAATAAAGAAAATGGATTCATCCATTTTTAAAGAAAATGAAACTGGTTTTACCAAGCGTAGACAAATGTAAAATAATGCAATATAAGGCACCGTCCACACGACTGAACATTGTTTCTTATTGAACAAAGTTCGGTAAAAGTTTTTAAGTTTACGCCCAAACAATGACAGATGAGCACCTAGAGCTTGGTGACGGAAGCAAGAGTGATTGTTGTACCGGTAACAAGAAAATGAACTTTTGTTCGCAAAAAAAAAAAAAATAATAATAATAATAATAATAATAATAATAATAATAATCTCTGGTGTATTATTATTGCTATGTGCTAGAAAAAAAGGAAGGCAATTTGGTGCCCGGGGTGTTTTTGCAAAGGAGACAAAATTCGGGAAGTCATGTATGTTATATATAAATACTACATGAATTATAGATTTCATTAATTACATGAGAATGGATCCAAATACGTTGTACAATGTTATCTCGAAACTGGAACCTACAATCCCCAAACAGGATACGATTATACAGAAATTCAATACACATTACAACAAGGATCTACAAGCAGTGTGTGTGTAGATTGCCTTACCTTGTGTAAGACACGGGCTCTTGCCGTTGGGCAGCCCGTAAATACAATCAGAGTTTGTGTGAGATTATATTCAAAACTTGCAGAGAGATCAATGAAGGCTTTAGAAAAGATTTCTTCGACTTACTAATTTGCCGCATTTCTCGCTTGTCACGTCTATGTTATCAGCGGGAAAGAATTGATTTTCACTTCACTTCATCTTCAATAGCATTATTAATATTAGGGCCCAGAGTTATTTTAGAAATGGCTGCAACTTGCCATTCATTTTAGACTGCGCCAACAAAGAGGTGTTGCTGCTGCCACTGCCAATAGTAATCTCCTGACAATTGATATAGACAAAAATGCCGTGATTACCAAGAACAGCCAATCTTCATTACTAGAAACTTAATTTTAAAGTTTAAAGGCCGTTCATGAATGGCAGAGGTAAGGGACAGTGATATTGCCCTATCAAGCAGGAAAATGCTCCAGAGACTGACCAATATATACATATAATCAGCGGCCAAGCTCCCTCTCCACCCAAGCTAGGACCAAGGAGGGCCAGGCAATGGCTGCTTATGACTCAGAAGTTAGACCTATAGGCTCCCACAAACGACCCATCCTTATCTCACAAGGGTGAAGGGGTTGCAGCGACCAAAGGAACTAACGAGTTTGAGCGGGACTTGAAACCCAATCTGGCGTTCACCAGTCAGGGACGTTACATACGCCTCTAAACTTTTTATAAAATAACAAAAAATCAATCAAGAGAAGTCAATTAATGAATTTATGTAGCTTAAAGTAAAAATTAAGATAGCTGCTCAAGATTTTGTCAAATATCTAACTTCGAGGAAGTAAAGTATCTAATGTTCTTGAATCTAACGCACTTAAAGTTTTTCAAGATGGATAAGTTGGAGGACACATACTTTTCTTTACATAAAAAATGTACAGCAAACAATTTAATCTCCTGGAGGTGCCATAGAAACCAATGACTTACAAGATCATGTTTGCTTTCGTTCATTAAAGCTGCTATGACCTTGTACGATGTAGCATGGTGGTGGGGCTCAATGAAGCTACCATATCTGCGTCCAAATGGTCTACCTCTCGTCGAAGTGGTGTGTTAATCTACTATAATAGATTTCTGGCGTTATAATTGTAACAAAAAATCTCTATCAAAAAAACACTTAACTCTAAGGCTACTCCGTCGTAGACGACCTCTCAATGCCTGTGCTATAAAATGAATGAATGCTCTGGCAAACATCGAGTCAGTTTTCAACTATCCTTAATTACAATCCTTGGGATCCTCTCTGCTGTAGGTCGCTGACAAATAAAATGCCATCAAATAGATTATGGGGTAATTTGTTATGAAGTAAAGAGGATTCAAGGACATGAAAACACAAAATTAAAATCAAAATGTATACAAAATGTTAAAAAATCATTAAGCGAAAAAATTAAGCATATTTTCAAATATAATACTTATTTTTTCAAAGGTATCATAATTACCTATAATCTATATCACATTCCTCAAATGACTTTTGCTCTGCTGTGGCTGGCTTTGCAAATAAACATTCTCAGAAATGATCCTCCGTTCTGGCAAGGCAAGGTTACATGAGTGAGCTGTGCAAGGCAATCTTATTGGTCATTATTTCGGGGATATTTTTCACTTTTAGGTAAGCAACAATAGCTATAGAGTATAGCCTACTGAACGGAGACTGGTTTCAACCTAATCAATTACCTAAATAAATGAAATCACAATAAATATCAAAATAGGTTGTACTTTCCTTTTGGAGACGTCTTCCTTTCATGGTAGTCAGGTTGGAACTGAAGGGAAAGGTGAAAAAAAAAATGGTTGTAGAACAATATCCGGAAGAAAAGGGATTTGACAGGACACTGTAAAAAGAAAGAACCGATTTAGGTTAAGATTGGAGTTTCTTAACGTTGCTTTCAAATACTATGTAATCATATCGATAGATGTAAGGCTAGCATAAAAGTTTGTTACTCGTTTTCTATACTTTCATCCAGTTACGTTTTTTATAGCTCTCATTTTATAACCTCAACAAGTTTTAGCTTAGATTATCATTTTGTGTCTACACAGTACAGTAGATATGCTTACCTGATGTAAAGCGCAGGCTCTTGCTTGACAAAGAATACACGATAATAGTATAGTATTTTAAATATTAGTACTGTATGCAGACACCGTTATATCAAAAGGGCACCATAAAAAAACTAATCAAATATGAGAATAGACAGAAATAGACGAGAATGATTTGTCTAAAGTAGTATCATTTAGTAGATGTCTTGGAAATAATAATAAAAAAAATAGGAATATTGTCTTTGTTAAAGGTAGTAAGTTGACCAAGGCAGCAGCCACCCGTTGAGATACTAACACGAGAGTTATTGGGCCCTTTGACTGGCCACTTAGTACTATATTGGGTTCGTCTCGGGTTACGGTTCAATTTTCCTTTGTCTACACCAAATAGTTTGGCCTATTCTTACACATTCTCCTCATTCCTCGTATGCCTGAAAACACCAAGATAACCGAAAAATTCTTCTTCTTCACTCAAGGGGTTAACTACTGCAATTTACTTGTTCAGTGGCTACTTTACTCTTGGTAAGGGCAGAACGGACTCTTTAGCTATGGTGAACAGCTCTTCTAGGAGAAGGGCACTCAAAAATCAAACCATTGTAGGGTAGTGCCATAGCCTCTGTACCATGGTCTTCCACCGTTTTGGGTTAGAGTTCTCTTGCCTGAGGGTACATCTTATTTCTATTCCTCTTTTTATTTTTCTTGAGTTTTTATAGTTTATACTGTATATGAAGATCTGTTTTTTTTATTTCAATTCTGTTACTGTTCTTAGAATATTTCAGTTGTTGAATATTTAATTCTCTTGTAGTTTATTTTCTTTCCTCACTGGGCTATTTACCCTGTTGGAACCATTACACTTATAGCATTCTGTTGTAGTGTTTCAGCCTCATATAGGTTTACAAAATACTACAAGCCCATTATTGTCAATTATGTAATAAGTAACCCAATTAATGCCATCTTCTCTGATATGGCAACCCCTTTGTCTGATATGTTTAACAGTAAGCAGAGTAATGAGAATGTAGATCGTTTTCATTTCTGTTATCCTGAACCTAACCTGTTTGACTTTTCGGTCCCCCAAAATTAAAACACTCTTCCAGGACATTGATACTTATGAAGGTGTAGATCCAATTGCTATTTTTCCTTTTTTTTCAGAAATACGCTGATTTTTAGCTTCTAAGATGTCTGATTGTTAGCAGGCCGAGGAGACTGGCTCAAGATCCAGATCTCTGCATTGCTAAAGTTTCTCTAACTCTATGACTTTTATAATTTTAGGCGTTATTCTTGATAGCAAGTTTGCTTTTGAGATGCACATTCAGTCGGTTTCTTCTTCAATTGCATAAACACTGACTTAATGAGAAGGTATTTTAAGATCTTTGGTGATTAATCTATTCTGAAGTTTTAATTCGTTCAATCTGCCTTGTTGCGAGTATTGTTGTCCTGTGTTTTCAGCTGCTGAGTCTTATCTTAATTTGTTTGCCAAAAACT
>NC_090746.1:82922551-82927551 GCF_036898095.1 Palaemon carinicauda
ATTCATACGCCATGTAATCCTGAATAGCATTAAGATATACAGTAGTTTAAACTGTGATATATACATACAGTATAGTGTTTATATATATATATATATATATATATATATATATATATATATATATATATATAAACTTAGGCTGATAAATTCTATCGATTACTATTTATCCAACCAAATCCTTCATGTCCCCCTGTACTGTTACAGTAACAAAAATGAAGGATATGGGTAATCCAAAGGTCAGTGAAGATTGGCACATAACCAGTGGGGGTAATGGCGAGAATCCTTGGAGCAGGAAAATACTCTGCTAAATTCAGGAAGTTGAGCGAGAACTGCCAACAATCTGGAAGAAATAATGAAAGGTGCGAATAAAACATAAAAACGAGAAATATTCTAGATAATTTTGGGGGCTATAGCATAAGGTCTTCTCACCCAGAAATTGCAAAATGAAATTTCATTGTCTCCAAAGCTTTGAGCTTTATCACTATAATATATTTTTCCTAATTGCTAGAGCATATTAAACTAACTGCGTCATACTCTGGACAGCAATGATTAATTTGTTTACATCAAGACACAGTTTTCACGGCAGCATTATGAGGGTTAATATTCATAAATGTGAGATTCCTTTAATTGTTGGTTATCGGAGAAAAAATGGCCTAAAGGCCCAAGATGAGCTATAAGCCTTGTAATTCGTTACAGATATTTTGTAAGAAGTTTTGTTCAGGACAGGATTAGAAATGAACTACTGTATAACCGAGATTCATTGAGTGCCATATGTGGATGAGATCATGGTAAGGGGTAGATGGAGATGGTTTGGGCATGCTCATCACAAAACATTTAACTGGCCTCTACAAGGTACAACAAGAGTCGGAAGACCCAGGCCTACATGGCTGAGGGTTATGGAGCGTGAAGTCATAGATGATGAATGGAGAAGTGAATCAAAAGCTTAATATAAAGACAACTGGCGGAATCTAATCGAGGCCCTTTGCGTCAGTAGGCGTAGGAGGAGATGTGCTGATGATGATAAAATAACACAGCCTTCAATAATTCGTTAAAACTAAAAGCTCTCCTCGTAATTTATTTGCTTTGAGATTCATTTGATCACAAATATTAACAATATTTGGATCCTTTGAAACAAAATATTGTACCAAATTCAAGCATACAGTATTTAAAATTGTGTTTAACTTCAGTTCACTCTATTGTGACAACAATATTCTATGTTAAGTTTAATGTATATTATTTGCATCATCAACTCAAAATCTAATAGTCATTAACTATTTTGTTAGCAATATTCTAGGTATTCAATTTTAATCTTTCTTAAGGCTTTGATATATAAGAATTATATATTGAAAACTGGCCAATCCCAAACTCAAGTCTTTTGATTAGTTTTAGTAGCATCAATTAAGCATTATTAAAACTGCTATTACTATTTCCACCACAATTATTCATTATCTTACTACAGTGATAATGACAATGATAATGACTATAACGATAACAGTATAACATTAGAAAATAACTGCTTTAAACCATGTTATGTAGAATGTAACTGCTATATTATGACCATTTTCAATACCATGTCAGCTATTTCCATATAATTCTTTTTTCTTTTGTTGGAAGGTGATTAAGTAGATTTCTAATGGAAATTTGCAGTTTGTTGGCTAGAAATTTAGTAAAGACTTTATTGCATCATCTATTAGAGATAGTACTGTAAAGAGCTAAATGAGTTATGAGGTGCAATATATAATAGATAGTAAAACACTTGAGAATATTAATTTTTGTGACGGAACACTTGACTCTTTGCATATGATTTACACTAATTAGGTTACCGTTCCTGGTCTCTCCTGAAGGGTGGTGGACTGGTTGTAGTATTGCTGGGTAATAATAGGAAATATTAAGGGAGCATTTGTAACACTTTATATACTACGATCATTGGGTCCTGGATCAAGTAGATGTCTTCTACATAACTGGTAATTTTCTATTTTGTTAGGGTAACCTTGTGGACATGATAGTAGTGCACTTCCTCTATGTGCGCTGGAAATAGATAATGGTGTGACTCCTGGGGGCCACTGTTCAATGAAATGCACCATCATCAAACACTCTCAAGGGGATGACTTAAAGAAGAAAAAGCAGAAAATTCTGTTTAACTTGTTAACTTTGATACCAGCCAGCTTAGGATTTCCCAGAAGCTGAACTAAAATAACCTGACACACTATACTCCTGGCTATGACAGAAATGACTTTACACAGGATACAGGTGGGCTTCAATGCCTATTACTCCTCTAGGTCACTACCTATGAGCAATAGTCTCAATGTGGAAGTCCTCCTTGACTGCATTAATACTTAAAAGAAAAGTCAATTCCCTTCAACCCCTTCTTCTGGCTGGGGCCCACACAGGAGTTGAATCATACAGAATAACAAGAGGATGTTGACAAGCAACTCAGAAACCCTAAAAATATCACCATCAAGGGAGCAGGCAAGACTGAAGCTCTCATCCTCATCCCAACATGGAAATACCACACCAAATTAGACAATATCCTGTAAGAAACCTATAAATTTAGGAAGAGTACCGGGAACCTGATTGAAAACATCAATGAGGAGGTCAAACAATTGACTTGACCAAAAAGTCATTGGCGCCACTCACCTCCTCTGTATTACTTGAGACTGAGCAATACTAAAACTACAGTAATCTTTTGTGACTGGTAATTATCCATATGTTTAACCAATTACAAACTCCTTAACACAATCACCCACCTTACATCCCTTGTAGACCCTAACAATCACTTTCTGGATACAGTATAGTAAGAAACTTACCCTATGATGGCATCATTACTTCTGTAACACAAAAAGCCCCTTCACTAACGTCCCTGTCAATAAAACCATCGAGATCATTCTTGATTGGGTACACTAAAATATTCTACACACAATTTGGATATCCCAGAGTCTGCTCATGTTTCAGCTGCTTATGATATGCACGGCAATCTCCTTTAATCACCACAAAAGACATCTATCTTACCAAACTGCTTGTGTGGTGATATGATGTGTGACCCCTTCATGGTTATTTTTACCAAATTGTGCATGGATGTCATGGGTTTGTGTCCTCATTTGATAAGCAGGGCTGGTCTCCCTTCAGGAATTATTAAATGAGAAAATTACTCCTACTGACCTATATTATTGCATATATGCATGCATCAATAACCAAAATAATCATATAAACTAAACTAACCTAATATACCACCAACTCCTCAAGAACAGCATAGCCTTTCCCATACAAGACCATAAGAAGCAAAAGGTCTACTACCTCTTAGGTTGGCCAGTAGTGGGATGTTCCCACTTATTATAATGGTATGTCACCTACCCATCTCTCTATATGTTTTTTTCTGTTCTCCAAAAAAGACGTCCTTCATGATAATTAAAACCAATGTCCCCTTTGCAATATAAGAACTGAAGAGGGCACTCTCCGAAGGATATGGTGACACTGGTTATGGAGCTAAAGCTATAACATACAGCATGTTTAAGTACCTGGAGGAACTTGCCACACAATATGTTTAATCAACATGATATACAACCAATTCCAAAATTGAAGGAACCAGGATCCTACTACCGTACTCCTATATCCTTTAACTCTTGCTTAGAAAAATTAACCAAGAGAATAAATTGGCAATGAGTACCACAATGCTCTGGAGACTTCAGTGGTTCCCAAACTTTGAGGTGTGCCCCACCAGGGGGACATGAAGCCATCTGCTCAAAAAACTTTAATAAAAATATACTTTCCAAGAACAATCATCTGTCCTTATATTTCTAATCTCATGAGAAAGAAACAGCAGCATCCATCTCAGAGCAATAAGCTGTTCACACCACAGTATTCACGTCATCAGTTTTCTTTTCAGTACTACTATTATTGTTTTCATATTTATTTAGTTTGTGGAATGGTACATATCTTGGTTTCAGTTGTTTATCTGAGAAAGGTTCTTCATATTTTTCTGCTGAGAATTTCGATACTTTTTACGTGTCACGTCATCATATTTTATATTTAGTTTTAAAAATATTGCCTATCTTCGTTTCAGTACTACGGCCACACATCATAAATGCATTTACTGTATACTAAACTGTTATTGAGATATTCTTAAACAAAATAGACTTCAGTTTTTTACCTTGGTTTACTCATTAGCGTTGGGCTGCATGTTCTCTCTATATCTTCCTGTTGTACTGTGGCCTCTGAACACATACTCTGTGGAAATATTAGTAAATATCCAGTATTTACAACATTAGAAAGAAATTTCCTACAAGTAGAGTTCTCTATGGTAGTTCTCTTGCATTTCAAATATATATCTGTAAGAGATATTGCAAAGTACTAACAAGAAAACATATAAGATATAATCATTTATAAATGTGGCATTATAATGTTGGGAAAATATTCAGACACTACACTTTTTATAGAAAACTTACCCCAGCATATGCCATAAAAAATATATTTGTAGTATTAAGGCTTTCAAAACTTGGGTGTTGAGGTTGCGGCCGCCTCTTTAGTAAGGTTGTATATGCCTGTAATAAAAAAAAAAAAAAAACAATTATCAAAAACTAGGTAATGAATGTATGACTGAAAATAACAAAAATGAAGTGGTGGAACTTCGGAAGTTCAAAAATTTTTTTAATTTTTTTTTTTTTGTTGTTGAACTGATTGACGTAACTTATTTCCTTGTTCATAAATGACTGATCGATTTTGACATTTTTACTGATCTTGAAATATTGAATTTTTCATCCATTACTTATACATCAATCCTATGGCTGTAAAAAAAGTTTCTTAAACTGTTATTTCATATTCTCAACTTATACAATGCCAATACTTTGGCAAAAAAAAGCTTAAAGGGTTTCACTACTAATGAATATCAGTTGTAAAGTCAATACTTACTTGATAGGTTTGCCGAACGGCATCTATCTCCGATGCCGTATCTGATGCTGTTCTCTCTACAACAGCATCTGTTTCCACATCTAGATCCATCACAG
>NC_090746.1:82930051-82975051 GCF_036898095.1 Palaemon carinicauda
AGATAAGAATGAAAGAGTGTGGACAGTGACGAAATGGGATATGAACTTTTTACATTATAACTCTTAAACGGATTGATTTAAATATTTTTTTATTATCTAAAAGGAAATAGAAATGGCATCAATTATTTACTATTGCTATACAATGGAGCTTCCCTAATTTTCAGCTTGCAAATGTTGCCTGATAGTTACCTAATCTCACGAAATATTACAAAGTGTCTGATATAATGCTCATACCCATTGATCACTGAATGAAAGTTAAGAATTCTCCTAAATTAATTAAAAATTTCTTAATTTGAAAACAGAGATGACAATAAAATGTGTTATCTTACACAGAATGTTAAAGTCCCCTTACCAAATACATAAATTACCTCGGAACTAAAACATACACTTAACCATACAAGTTATGGAAAGGCAAAGCAATAGTTTTCCATGTTTAGACTCAACTTGACGTTTCCACAGATCGAAAACCCCTCTTAAAAGAATTTCAAACCAAAACAAGATTATGATTGCTAGCCTATACAAGCAAAATTTATTGAGTTGAAATGCATGATTCTTCTTTCTAAGAGCCTATATATATTTGCACTTTGCAGGATTCAGGGTTTATTCATATTCAATTTGTTTTGTTACATTACTGTATAAATAGAAGTTTGTGAAGGGAACACAATGCCCCTTTTTGTTTGTTACTCAGAGTTTTGATAATGGGAAAATCTCGGACATCATAAAGCCTCCTTTAGCCTTTAGCTGTGGTATAACTACAGGCTCTATGAAATTGCAGGGCTTTGCATTAAATATTTAACCTTACTCAATTTTCCAAGTTGTAGGGAATTAAAAGAAGACAAGGCTAAGAGGATTCCAAATTCAACCTAATACATTTAAAATCAAGGAAAGAAGTACAGGTCAGCTGAACAGAAGCCTTTCCCAGTTCCTTGACTACTGGTTTTGGGCTAACTGCTCAGATGTAATTATCTAATTTGATTAAAATTTGATAAGTTCTAGTCCCATACATGAAGTTCTGGAATACAATATAGTACTGAATTAAGAGTGGATTCGGACTCGAAGACAATGTACAGTACTAAATTAAGAGTGGATTCAGACTCCTGGTTTATACAATTGAATTCCAAGGTACGGAAGGGTCAAGATATCAAACATATTACCCAGTTCTGAAAATTGAAAGCAAGACTGAACACATACATTGGACCAGGGATGTGCATTCAGTTGATGTTCCATTGACAGTAAGAAACCAACACCAGTGGAAGCAGAACAGGTCAAACATAGAACTAAGCATACATCCCTATGATGGAAGATATCAAAACATGTCAATATGTTTTGCATAAAAGGCTGGGAAAATCAAATACCTATATTCAATAGAAAATATCTGAAAGAAAAGATCCTCAGTGCCTTGTCACTTCTAAAATCTTGTCTCAAAGAATATTGAAGTAAGTCAGCTGTTTTCTCTTCCTCAGAGGCATGCAAGGAAAACGTGGTTTATTCTGCAATGGCAAGTCATGGTGATGAAGAGGATGTGGAACCCATTTGCTGCTGAAGGTAACAAGCTGCACAATGTGATCATTCATGCCTACACCTTTGACAAGTATTTACTAATAATCTTGAATACAGATGTCACTGATCAAAAGTTGTGTGAAGACTATGAGTCAGAGTGAATTAATGGAGATATCGGCCTATGGGCACCAGTAAGTACAGGATGATCATGTCCACAATCAATGCTGTACAGAAATCCCTTGATTGTAATCAGGAAGTTCATATGATTGGCCTTGATTTTAGTGCTGCCTTTGGCCGTGTTATTCATGAGGCCCTTATTTTCAAACTGAAACAGTTGGGAGTGGGTGGGTCGTTTCTTAGCCTCATTATTGAATCTTTAAGTTATAGATCGCAAAGAGTTGTTGTTGATGGGCACCATAGTGAGTATAGGAATGTGATATCTGGTGATCCTCAGGGTAGTGTTCTTGGCCCATTACTTTTCATACTATATACACATGAAATGTGGTTTGGTCTTGAAAACAAGCTTGTCGCATATGCAGCTGATGCTACCCTTTTTGCATCAATTCCATCTCCCGAATGTAGATCTGGGATTGCTGAATTTCTGAATAGAGATCTAGTTGAAATAAGTGCATGGTGCAAATTATGGGGTATGAAGTTGAATCCTAACAAAACTCAAAGTATGATTGTAAGTAGGTCAAGGACCGTGGCTCCTCAACATCCTGATCTCAGCATTGATAATGTTTCTTTAACTTTGTATGAATCTTTTAAAATTTTAGGTGTGATTCTCGACAGCAAATTTACTTTTGAGAAACACATTAGGGCTGTGTCTTCTTCAATTGCACAAAAAATTGGCTTATTGAGAAAGTCTTTCAAGATTTTCGGTGATCAATCTATTCTGAAGAGTTTTAATTCTATCCTTTTACCTTGTTTCAAGTATTGTTCTCATGTCTGGTCTTCAGTTGCGGATTCTCATCTTAATTTGTTGGACAGGAACTTACAGTCTATTGAATATCTTATTCCTGATCTAGATATTAATCTCTGGCACTGTCGTTCTATTAGTTCACTATGCATGTTGCATAAGATTTTTTTATAATTCTGACCATCCTTTACATTCAGATCTTCCCGGACAGTTCCGCCATGTTCGTAATACTAGGTATGCAGTTAATTTTAATAGTCAGGCCTTCTCCATCATGAGGCTCAATACTACACAGTACTCTAAAAGTTTTATTCCCGCCGTGACAAAGTTGTGGAATGATCTTCCTAATCGGGTAATTGAATCAGTAGTAATTCAAAAGTTTAAACTTGCAGCAAATGCTTTTATGTTGAACAGGCTCATATAGGTCTTTTTATAGTTTATAAGTCAAATATCTGTTTTAATGTTGATGTTTTTTTAAATATCTTATTTCAATTTTCATTATTTATTATATTGTTTATTTATTTCCTTATTGCCTTTCCTCACTGGGCTATTTTTCCCTGTTGGAGCCCTTGTTATTATAGCATCTTGCTTTTCCAACAAGGGTTGTAGCTTAGTAAAACTCAAAGTCAACACTATGGATCTAAATGAGACCAACGATTTATTTTGACTGATGGTCCTGGCCAGATCTTGCAGACATTAAACAGAAAGAGGCCATTGTGAACTACGAATTAACTCTGATACCAAGAGCCCTTTTTGCTCCACGTTACAATCCTACCATGATTGGACAAACCGAAGTGTTTCCACCTGCCAGCTTGGCAACAGAAGAAATTCCACGTGAAGATCATCGAGCAGAAGATGGGATTGGCACCACACCAGATGTTCCAAGTTGCAAGATAAACCCGGTAGATGGAATGGTTCTTCTACAGATGATGGCCAATAAAACAGCAACCATGATGACAGTAAAAAATGTCAGTGGATGCATCAATGACAAGCTGATTTCCCTTAAAGGAGATTATGATGAAATCATCTTCTTTATGTTTGACACATACTGAGATGATTTTCTGAGGAGGGCCACAATAGATAAAAGAAAGCAAGGGAGAACAACAATCCAGTATCAGGTCAGAGACAAAGCAAACATAAAACACATCCCAATGAGTAGGTTCCTTTCACATAACAAAATGAAGGTTGATCAGACCATCTATTTTGCTGTAATGACTATCGAGTGCAATTGTGTATCATGCAAACAGGTCATCACCTCTTCCTTAGGGAATACTAGAAGCAACGAAGGCTTGTTATTCCAGGACAAAGATCATGAAGAAGCAAACACACTATTGATCTACCAGGCTGTCCTGGTCCTGCCAATCCAGCGAGACCCATTGCATGAACAGGTGGTTTACTTCTTGACATAAACAGTGTACACTCATTTAAAAGTTCTTAAGTCAAATACTCTTATTTAGGAGATTTACGGACTTACAGCATTATGATGGGAGGGGGTAGCTGAGAAATTACTATTACACAAAATACTTTTATGGTAAGAATTTGTACATATCAATATATATTTCCGTTATTGGACCTATGACTGAAGCCAATTATCAAAATCAGTTGAAATTCATGGAATAGGCTCAACTACCAAAAATCTTATAACAAATATATTTAAGGTATTTGAGAATTAAAGTTTCTACAGATAATCTAATTACACTGTTTGGATGTATTACGCTTTTTGGGCTTAAGCCATGTCGTCCTGATGGAAGTTCCTAAAGGGTAGCTTCCTTGGGTATATATAACTACGGCGATATTCCCAGAGAATTTACCTTAAGATACCCAGAATTCTAACTCCTGGAGCGAATATCCCTAATAAAAGAACCAGGGATATCGCGAAATATCAGAGGACGTATTCTTGACACGCCACATAGCAATCTGCACCCCGAACAGAGTTAACACTTCGAAGGGGTCAATTGGCAAGAAAACGAAAACGAGAAAAAAAGGAGAGCCGCTCGCAAGGTATCTCTCCTCTCCCGTTTCGTAAGCGTGCATTGCGCCGCTCACGGCGCCATCTGTATTCCTTTTTGCGTAGCTCAACAACTCGGTGTTTTTTCCCTGTGTTTCTCGCAATTCTTGGATTATTTCAACTTATAATGCTTTCTCCAACTTCTTCTGCTTCTGATAAGTTGAGTATTATTTATTTTATGTATAAATGTAAGCTCTTGGTAATTTTAAAAGTGATTTGATAGTGAAATCGTTGTTACAAGAGCTGTTGCCTACCGGAGGCGTCCTGGACGCTGTCGCTCGCTAGGTATGAGTTATTTAGTTAGCCAGAGCGACGTTCCCGGCTGTTTCGCTTTAATAATTTTAGCAGTTTAGCGCTACATAGGATTTCTTTATATGATACTTTTAGTATTTTTGTTTTGGCGAAGGATTTCCCGATTCTGGCCTACGCTAGACCTTGTAGCCTAGTCGTCTGGCCCTAGTACTTTCCTGCATGATATTCAGATTTCCGAGTGTTTTAAAATTTTATTGAAGCTTTAGGCAGTTTTATACATTTAAGATTAGGTTGATTTTCTTCCAAGATAGTATACGAGTGAGTTTCGGTGATTTAGGTAATCGATTCTCTTTGCGCCTAGGCTAGTTGTCTATGGGGCCTTAGTATACTTTCTCACACTCCCCGGTTGCTCTCTTCTCTTCGGGGAAAGTGTGCAATCCCTTCCCCTCTGTTTAAGCCTTGGGCTTAACCCTAATGGTTTATCTCAATTGACTTTAGATACAACTATATTAGGGTGTTTCTGTTCCTTCCTGTTTCCAGTAAGTCTGGCTTCAGGGAGGGGGCAGGACATCAGAGTTCTTAGTCTGAGTCTGTTTATGTCTAGCTTGTGGTTGAGATTCCCTTGCTAGACTGACAACAGACATAGGAGGCTTAGCCTCCTTAGTTCACTTTCGAAGGTTTCTGTATGAGATGATTCCTTCTTCTTGTGATCTAGCAGACTAGTCCAGTGTTGTTGTTCTCGGTGTGGAGGATAAGATCCTCTTTTCTGTGAATAACAACGCCTTCCTTGCTTTGGTTGTGAGGGAGTTGGCAAGTATTGCTGGCCTCCCTCCTCGGATCTCCCCTAGGCTAAGATGAGTTTTCTTGGCTGCGGGTGATTCATTACTAGAGCAAGGTTGGCAGGACCCTCTTCTCCCTTTCCCCCTCTTTCCTTTGTAATGGCCTACCCATTGCATTCCTGTCCGTCATTCTACATCTGTACCTAGCATAGGTTAGGATGTGGGGTTGACTCAGTCCCTTGCCGGCCGGCAGTGCGTGCCGGCCGGCAAGGGTCTTCTGCTTTGAGTGCTGCCCGGACCTCCCTTGGTCTCTCATCCATGTTTGTCTGTAGAGCTAGATGGCATTGGTCAGGAAGCCTGAAGTTATATTCTCCTCTTCCTTATGTGCACTCTTTCGGGGTGCCGGGTTATGAAGTAGTACAGTCTCTTATCCCGGCATCCATTCTGTTTTTCTTCTAGTGTTGTACCCTAGCCCGCTGCCGGCCTGAGTGGCCGGCAGCCGGGCAGTCGGAGTTCTCTGGTTCTTTTGCTGCCGGCCGGCATTGGTTGTATACCTTTGCCGGCCGGCTATATATCACACCATTGTCTGCTGGCCGCTACGATTGGTGGCCGGCAGCCGGGTGCTATCTTGTGTAGTTGCCGGCCGGCACATGCATTTGAACCAGCGTTCTTCCACCTTATAGTTCTTAAGTAGTATACTTTGGAACTAGTTAAGGTGTGTGCCAGCCAGCACATTACCTTCTATACTGTAGCCAGTATTTTTCAGTATAGTATATACTGTAGGGAGAAAACTATAGTATAGTATTTGTTACAACACTAAGTTTTTCTAACACCTTTGTGTTGTCTCGCACAACCCTTTGGTGTAACCTTACAGATAAAGAAAGTGAGTTCTTTCTTGTCTACTATCCAGCATTTTAAAATAATTTTTTGGGTGTGAGCTACACCTGTTTCCTCTGGAAATTATTCATTGGTTGCTCTAGAATAGATTAACCATACGATTTTATTATCTGGAAGGTTGCGGCAATTGACTGTGCGGGAAATACAAGTGTGTGTCTTTCCTTTCTAGTTTAATTGTGCTAAGCTATGTATATCCAGTGATACGTAGTTCACTTGATACTCATGGAATTTTCTTCTCTTTACAAGAGGACCATCAGAAGTGTGGAAGCGTTTTCTGCAACGTCCGCAGCAAGAACTTCTGCGGACATGATTTGTGTAGGAGGCACGCAGCATGCGCAGTCTCCAAAGGTGATCTCCGGTATTGGGACCCGCAGGTATGTACCGTGTGCACAAACCTGATTACTGAGGCTTTTGATTCCCCTAAGACGGCGGAGTCAAGGGACGCAGCAAGGGAGAAGCTTCGTACCTGGGTAAGGGGCTTTCAGAAGAATACTTCTGGGCCCTATCTTCCAAGTGAGAAGATGAGGGCTTACCTCCAGTTTGCCTCAGTAACAGACCCGGTGCTAAGAGCACAGCTAAAGGATGCAACCGGAGTTTGGAGAAGTTATGCATCAAACGCGCGAAGAGATCTGATAAGACCAGTTCCGCTTCGTCTACGTACGCTTCCCAGGCCTTGGTCCCAAGTCAGGCAACTAAAGAAGTCGGTACTTCTTCAGCAACCTCCCCCCTCGTTGACTATTCACACAGACGCCTCGAAGGAGGGGTGGGGAGGTCATTCTCATCGGAAGAAGGCCCAAGGGACTTGGTCCAATCTATTCAAGACATTTCACATAAACTTTCTGGAAGCTATGGCAGTACTCCTTACCTTGAAGAAAGTCTCCCCTCGTCGCTCGATCCACATAAGGTTGGTGCTGGACAGCGAGGTGATTGTGAGATGCTTGAATCGACAAGGATCGAGGTCACCACCACTCAACCAGGTGATGTTGGCCATCTTTCGACTGGCGGAAAAGAAGAAGTGGTACCTGTCGGCAGTTCACCTTCAAGGAGTCCGCAATGTGACAGCGGACGCTCTATCCAGGTTCACATCGATAGAGTCGGAATGGTCCCTAGACGCAGGATCATTCTCCTTCATCTTGAGTCAAGTCCCAGAACTGCAGATAGACCTCTTTGCGACGAAAGACAACAAGAAGTTACCCCTTTACGTGTCCCCGTACGAGGATCCCTTGGCGGAAGCAGTGGACGCGATGTCCCTCGACTGGAAAAAATGGTCCAGGATTTACCTGTTCCCTCCTCACAACCTTCTGTTGAGGGTCCTCAACAAACTGAGATCTTTCAAAGGAGTAGCGGCAATAGTGGCTCACAAGTGGCCGAACAGTGTGTGGTTCCCTCTGGCATTGGAACTGCGGTTGAAGTGTCTACCTTTACCAGATCCAGTTCTGACCCAGCGAGTTCAGAAGTCGACTGTCTGCGCTTCATCACAGAAAACCCGGAACCTGCAGCTCATGATTTTCTCTCCCTAGCGGTGAGAAAACGTTTCAGGATTTCGAAAGACAGTATAGACTTCCTAGAGGAATATAAGTGCAAATCTACTAGAAGGCAATATGAGTCATCATGGAGGAAATGGGTGGCCTTTGTCAAGGCGAAGAATCCGCAAAAGACCTCGACGGACTTCTTCTTATCTTTCTTCATCCACCTCCATGGTCAAGGGTTAGCAGCCAACACAATATCAACGTGTAAATCTGCTTTGACAAGACCCATTTTATATGCCTTCCAGGTCGACCTCGCTAACGATATTTTTAATAAAATTCCGAAAGCCTGTGCTAGGCTCAGACCATCAGCACCTCCAAAGCCCATTTCATGGTCTTTAGATAAAGTTCTTCATTTCGCTTCGCTGTTGAACAATGAGGAGTGTGCTTTAAAGGATTTGACCCAAAAAGTTATTTTCCTATTTACACTCGCGTCGGGGGCCAGGGTTAGTGAAATTGTAGCCCTCTCGAGAGAGGAGGGTCGTGTTCAGTTCTTGGATGGGGGAGAACTGAACCTGTTTCCGGATCCTACGTTTCTCGCCAAGAACGAGTTACCCACCAACAGGTGGGGTCCCTGGAGAATCTGCCCTCTGAAAGAAGATGCATCTCTATGTCCAGTGGAATGCCTAAAGGTCTATCTTCGTAGAACTTCAGACTTCAGGGGTGGTCAACTATTCAGGGGAGAAACATCAGGCTCAAATTTATCACTGAAACCACTTAGGGCGAAAATTACCTATTTTATTCGCAGAGCGGATCCAGACAGTACACCCGCAGGTCACGATCCGAGGAAAGTTGCCTCATCCTTAAATTTCTTTAATTGTATGGATTTTGAATATCTTCGTTCATACACTGGCTGGAAGTCTTCCAGAGTGTTCTTTCGTCACTATGCGAAGCAAGTGGAGCAACTAAAGAGGTCTGTGGTAGCAGTGGGTTGTGTCGTTAACCCTGCTGTTTAACTCTGCGAGGAACAGTGGATTTAATTGGGACGATTAATTCCGGGGTGAGTGTGTAGTTACGAACTGTTCTACAAACTAAGTGTTAGGGCACTGGGTTGCCCACATTGACTGTTCCACTTTCAAAGGTGAACCTAGCATAAGTGCAGACATGTGTGCCGAGCGTTTCCAACGCTAATGTAACTGATTAGTAATACAGACTTTTATGATCTTGATACCTCGGTATGTTAAAAGTGGCGCTAATGTTTTTCTTTCAGATAAACAAGTTTCTGTTTACTATCATGCTTATGCTTATTTGTTGGTTATCCTCCTCTTATATATATATATATATAAAATGGTTGTTTAACCTGTTTTATTTATTGTTTGTCAATAAACTAGTTCTTGTGAACCTTGCGTCTCCTTCACCTGTGTCAATTTATTTGATATAATTTTGCATTACGTTCTATGTATATTTATCTGGGATAATTCTAATAGATTGTTCCTTTATGCAAGCATTCTTTGCATTGGTTTATGCTTTCCCTTTGCGGGAGGACTCCATGCCCTGAGGGGACGGTGGCGGATATGCAAGTTTTCCGCCTACTCGGATATAAACCTTTGTCCAATCCAGTATTGAATGGAGAACTGGTCGATATTTCATATTGACTCAGTGGTTCTTTACAAACTATGCTTTACATGATATAGGGTGAGACCACTATATTGGCTTGTCTGTTATTCATACATAGGTATATGTACTCTTCGAGACTTTTCCAGAGTCTAGTAGGACTCTTCCCTGTAGGGGGCAGGAAGCATTAACATGGTCTATGGTTAGTTGAAAAGATGTATGACGGTAACATCTTAGGTCTCTAGGTCTAGTTGGCCGGGAAATACCTTCGGGGAGTACGGCACGTTTTGAGAATCCACAGATACAGTAATGCTCTGGTATACTTCCATCAGGACGACATGGTTTGAGCCCAAAAAACGGATTTTGAGCGAAGCGAAAAATCTATTTTTGGATGAGATGGCCATGTTGTCCTGATGGACCCGCCCTTCCCTTTCTTTAAAGGGCTGTAGGTCCCCTCCCTACATACAGTATCTGTAGCACCTCGTGTATCGCTACAAGGAATACAGATGGCGCCGTGAGCGGCGCAATGCACGCTTACGAAACGGGAGAGGAGAGATACCTTGCGAGCGGCTCTCCTTTCTTTCTCGTTTTCGTTTTCTTGCCAATTGACCCCTTCGAAGTGTTAACTCTGTTCGGGGTGCAGATTGCTATGTGGCGTGTCAAGAATACGTCCTCTGATATTTCGCGATATCCCTGGTTCTTTTATTAGGGATATTCGCTCCAGGAGTTAGAATTCTGGGTACCTTAAGGTAAATTCTCTGGGAATATCGCCGTAGTTATATATACCCAAGGAAGCTACCCTTTAGGAACTTCCATCAGGACGAAATGGCCATCTCACCCAAAAATAGATTTTTCGCTTCGCTCAAAATCCGTTTTTTAAGAACTCGGACTTCTGAGCCTCTTTACATTGATTGATAAGGAGCAGCAGAATGTCAAAACACTGATTGTATTCATTAACAGTTAGATTTGGCAAAATGTATTAATAAATTGCTAGCATTATTTACAAACGTTGGCTTTGTGCGTCAATTTAGAACCAATAGGGTAATAAGGTAAGACTGCTTCCTCAGTCTTAAACGAACAATGAAATAAAAGTGAAAAATTTTTTCTTGGGGCTGTACTCTTCCTATTATGATGAGTAAGATGGAAAAGAATAGGAATTTAGATTTTATGCCCTATTAGAGTGGCTAAGTTGTACAGTATTTGGCAAGAGATATTAATACAGTATTATGTATACAATTCATCATGATCTCGAAAAGGAAATTATACAATCTTTTTGGTACACCTACAAGCTCTACTAAATCAGTGCACCCTTTGAGCCTTACTAAGGATAGTTGCGATGAAATAGAGGTGGGCTGACAAGGTGTGGAGGAATGACAATCTTGTTGGCTTCATGAATATAAGAGACATCATCGGCTGACAAGGCATCAATCCATTCTGACTCAGGCATGGGGTCAGTAAGTTTCAGTTCCAATTGTTTCCTGCTGTTTCTCATGGAATCCTGAAATATAAAAGTTACTTTATAAATGTGATCTATAAATACTAGTAAAGCATCATTTCATGAAACACTATGTGCTTAACCAGAATTTTGTATACCACTAAATTAATCCATTTACTTATAAACTGACTTGAAATAATAATTTTGAATATCAGTGTTAAAGATCCCAATACCTTTGACAATTTGTCATTAATTACATAATTATAGTACAGTTTTTCTTTATCAGGTCCAGTCCTTGATAAAAGCGTCCCGTGGATCCCCCTCTTTTACTATCAAACACAATTATAAGAAAATAATCCGGATTTGACTGAAGTTGTCAATTCTACAGTCTCATCATCTTTAACAACGATAATACAATTTCTCAATGAAAGACTGTAATCGCAACACAATCAACACCATCAGCAATTAATTCCATGTTGCGATAACTAAACAAAATATTAATGATAGATAATTTCTCAATTGAAAAAAAAATAGATTGCAGTGCTCTATACACAACTGGCAAATTACAACCATTACTATTAATATTTATGAAGTGTGTTTTTGGTTACTGTCTTAATTTCCAAATAAAAAGATTTACAACACACCCCAGTATACAACGCATTTGATATCCTGTGTTTGGGGGGTTAGGAGCTCAAAGGATTCGCCTGTTAGTCTAGAACAAGAAATCCAATATAACATGATAAGCCAAGGAAATCTTACATTCCTTACCCTAGCTAACAGATGTCACATTACCAAATGAAAACAATCAATGTAAGCAATCAAAAAGAAACATATACAAATATTCAAAACAAACTTTCCTCTTCCAGTTAGACATTTTATATACAATATTCTATAACTTTACATTAGGCTGTAAGCAAACTCTATAAGAGGGCATTTTCGATTTGGCGTAACACATACCAAATGTAATAAAAGGGAAAGTAATTTCTAAACATGTCACGCAACTTTTGTATAGCCACAAGATATATCACAGCAATACAAAACATGATATCTTTTCAACAAGAACGATTTATTTACGGTGATAACATCAAACATTCAAAACAAATCTTACCTGAAGATTCTGGAAGAAATCTTTGATGAAAATGGTATACTCTTCATAGAATGAGTTGATCACGGTAGGATCCAACAATCTTTCCGGGTAGCCAACTTGCAGAGTCATGTTATTCAGCTGGTGAAAGGAAAAACAAAAAAAATGATCATCGTTAGTATAATATTATATATATGATAGGCTTTGTCCATTGTTGAGAGAGAGAGAGAGAGAGAGAGAGAGAGAGAGAGAGAGAGAGAGAGAGAGAGAGATTCCAATATACGTATAAAAAGTTTTTCATTGAAAATGTAGAGTAATAACAACTATAAAGCATTAGTGATCGTATAAGAAATATCAACAAATAATCAATATTATAAATATCGTTATTAAGGCCTATAGGAAGTTCTTATAAATAAATCCGAAAACTAGAATAGCATTGTTTTCCTTTCTCATCTTTCCATAAATGACTTCAATCTATAATCAGAAACACTACAATCACAAAAAAAGCTAAATATGATTCCACGCTAATCAGAATGGTATATAATGTTATTATGAACAAAAGTAACTACTGAATATTATCATCTTCTGATTTCCAAGGATTTCCCAAGTCTCTTTCATGAATAAATAGTTGTATCATATTGTACTAAAATACAAAACATCAGATTTAACAGAGATCAAAAACAATAGTTGTACTAATATTTACCTTAATCTCAAAATATCTCTAAAGTTTGATAAATGAAATTGAAACTCCACAGAAGTAATTTCCCACCCAAAATATAGATAACAAATGAAAGGATTGGAATTTTTAAGAATTTGTTACTTGCATCAGTAACACCCAAAGGGGGGTAGTGTAAAAATATCAAAATGTTGCAAAAATAATCATTAGAAATCAAGCATGGTTATAAATGCCCATCAACCCTGAAATAAGCGTATTCTTCATTTCTGACATTTCTTACTGCAAATATACTATACGTTTGTGAAACTATACTTGCAGAGGTTTTTCAATAAAGTTATACAGTATCCTCAAACTTGATAATCGCATGATAAAGCAGTGGAATTAATCAATGTGGTTAATTACAGCCGAACGGGAAACTGAAAAATAAATTAGCGGTACACATACTCAAATCGTATGTGAGACAGATAATCTAAACAAACATTCAACTAGGGGGAACAATACACGCAATAATCAATCTAATATATTATTTTTTACTTTAACATTTGCAAAACTCCTATAATGAATTTCATCTGTTAGAGATTTCTAGGTATGCACAATAGCATGTCAGAAAAGTCTTTATTTTGTGAGCTTACCACATTCCAGATTAGTATGACAACATTCTCTATCAAAATGTGATAAAGCAGTTACTACACAATAAAAAGAATTGTGTATAATTATTACCCATAACGAATATTAAAATAGTTTACTTATACTTTTCAAATTCTAACTCTAAACTGTTTTCAAAATTACATACCAGCTCCACAGTTCACAAAAAAAATTCATAAATAAGATATGTGGCCTTAGAAAGAAGACTTAAAATTTACAGGGAATACTATTCTTTGTTTCTCATTCATAAATGAAGTAAAAATCTTTAATGCATTTATTTAGGAATTTATTGGTTTTCATCAATCTCAGGTTATTCAATGTTGCGATTTTAACAACCTTTTTTACTATTTACATTCATTTGTTTTTTGAACTGGTAAGTCTGTTCCACTCCAGGAAAATTCATAGATATGTTCTGTTGCATTTAGTGATAAGAGTAAGAAATAAGATCCTACAGCCTAAAATTTTTCATAGAAATCTTTATTTTTGGGCTCAAGCCATGACGTCCTTATGGAAGGTTCCTTCAGTAGCTTCCTAAGGGTATATATGACTACAGTAGATATTCCCAGAGAATTAAACTAAAGGTTTCACAAAATTCTAACTTCTGGCGCAAGTACCCATAAGGTTTCCCTTTAAGATATCGTATAATAACAGGGGACGTATGCTTGACACGCCACATAGCTATCTGCACCCCACATAGCGTTTACGCTTCGAGGGGGAAGTGTGGCAGGTATGGGAGGAGCCGTTACAAAACTCTCTTCCTGCGTTACTGTTACGGTATCTAGCGATGTAAACAAACGGCCGCCATAGCTGACCGACATCTTGACAGACGTCACATCCGCGCGCCTCATTCCTTTTTACGTAGCATCTCTGACTAGGTGTTTTTCCCAGTGCTCGCTAAGTAATTTTCATCATGTTGCAATCTTCAGCCTCGCCTTCTTCTGGAAAGTTGAGTACCATATTCTTGTATTGTATAATAAGCTCCAGCCGTAAAGTAACGACTTTTTATCTTTTAATCTTGTGTTTTGTGGCGGAGCTGTGCCCCGACCGGAGGCGTCATGTTGTGACGCTGCTGTTCGCCTCGCATGCTTTATTTAGTTAGCCAGAATAGCCTTCCCGGTCTTATAACTAATTATCAACATTAGTTATTTAGTCTTCATTGCTAGGAATTAGTTATACTGTATTATGCTGGTAGTATTCGTTTTCGGCGATCACAGTTAGCCGAACCCTATGCTAGATTGCTAGCCTAGCCCCTAGGCTTGATAGCCTAAGTGTTCATGTTTACTTCTTGCATGATATAATAAGTGTTCCTAGTGTTATATTACGAAATGAAGATATAGGCATTTATACATACAAGATTCAGTGATTGCACATATGTTTTTTCGCCTTCTAGGAAGCATACAAGGGGTTTCGGTGATCTTGGTAGTCGACTCCCTTGCCCCTAACATAACGTTAGGGCTCCTGTATACTTCCTCATCTCCCCAGTTACCTTATCTAAGGTAATCTCCTCCCTCTGAGGTAGCCTAGGCTACATCCTAGCCCTCCTAACCTCGATACATTCGGGTAGGTTGGGCTAGGAGTTTTTCTTTCCCTTCTCCTTGCCATAGTACATGCGCTTTGAGTTTGGGACAGAACCTCAGAGTACCAGTCGTTCATCCCCAGCCCTCCTTAAGGTGAATGTACTCTCCTTCTGGTCCCTGCTGGAGGGCAAAGGTGGTGGGGTTCTGCCCTTCCCCCTAATCCACACTTGGTTGGGTTGCGACCCTTCCTTCCTGTGGCCTAGCGACTTGAACTACCCCTGCCTTTCCTGGTCTAGGAGACTAGCTCACCTAGCCTAGGTTAGGCAGTCTAAGGGGATTCTGCTTCTTTATAGTTTAGGACAGGACACTAGTCCTGTACCTACTCTGTGCTAACCTACCCTAGGCTAGAGAATGGACTCTTCCTACCTAGACAGGCTAGCCCTGAACAGAATCTCCACCCCTAGGAGTGCCGGTGGGAGCTACGCTTCCCCCATACACTCCCCTCCCCCTCTATCCCTTTTATGTTGGCTAGCCATCACACCCCTGTCCGCCGTCCTACAACTCCACCACGTGCCGGCGGGGTGTGGGTTCGGCTTGGTCCTTTCGTTGGTCAGTCCGTACTGCTAGGCTTCCCACATATAGTCGAACTATGGGATAGCATTCGTCGGTTGGTCTGCCGGCGGAGGACCTCCCTTCTTTGAGTGTTCTTCGGTCCTCCCTTGGGCCGCCACTGGCAACATAGCCGACTGCCGGCTCTCTGCCGCCGGATGAAAGGTCGCACCCCTCCCTTTCATTTGAACATTTCTTCCGGAGGAAGAAAGGAATGGGTACTGGGTATTACCCTTCCCTCTTTCTCCTCTTATCCTATCCCTCTCTCTCTCTTAGTGTTGGTCCACTGCCGCCTTCACTCTGCCGGCGTTAGCCGTCAGTGTCTCCGGTACCCTACCTGCCTCATTGAATGATGTCAGTGTCGGTATGCCGTTGCCAGCCATCTACCGGCTTGCCGGCGATCTGCCATCACCTAAGGTGTCACCCTCTCTCTCTGCCACATAGACTGATGGCTTGGAAGGGTCCATCCTTGATGGGGACCTGACGGCGCCAGACGAGCTTCCGGCATGCCGCCAGGCTGCCAGCGCCACCAATCTTGGCTTTACAGTGGACAGTCACTCCTCCCTCCTGCTGGCCCAGTGCCGGCAGCTATTATTGTGCAGCTATGGATAATAGCCAGTGTACCTATGGTATAGTTATACCCTAGACTGAAAACTATTGTGTATAGTTGTACGGTAAAATCTTTCCAGCATATTCTGCGCGTCTCTTGCCGGGACCTAACCTGATAAGGGGGCTTACCTTATCCCCCTTTTCTTTTACACTGAATGAATTCAGCTTCCCCCTCTCACCGTACCTAATTCCCTAGAGGAAGCCTAAGCTTGGCTCATCCAACACGGATATTCTTCCTCCTCCCAGGGCCCATGACGGTCCTCTTGAATTAGTTACAGTGTGGGGTCACGGCAATTGGCTCGGCGGGATGCACAAGTATGTGTCTTTCCTACCTCTTTTCTAGCTTACCTATCCTAAGCTTATACATAAATGGAATCTTATATTACAAGTTTATTAACTTACTTCTAATCTAAGATTACTGTAAGTCATAATTGTATTGACTTCCAAATACTCATTTCCTCATTCTTTTACAGGAGGAGTATGTGAAGTGTGAGAGCGCCTTCTGCGGCGTTCGTCGCCCTAATTTCTACGGCCACCTGGTGTGCCGAACCCACGCTGGCTGTTCGATCTCGAAGGGGAACCTTCGCTATTGGGATCCGCAGGCCTGCATAGTATGCAATAGCCTGCTCGATGAGGCGTTCGATAACCCTCCGTCAGCGGAGGCCAGGGACAACGCCCGAGAGAAACTGCGCAAGTGGGTGCGCGGTTTCCAAAAGAACGCCACGGGGCCTTATCTCCCAAACGAGAAGATGAGAGTCCTGCTCTTTCCTAAGGCATCTGCTGATGCCGTTATTCCCAAGGATGAGATCCCCTGCGTCCAACTGACGGTCGAACCGGATGTTTCGGACGCTCTCCAAGGCTGTCATACCGACGAAGTGGAGACGATGTCGGATGTGTCCGAAGACACTGAAAGGACCCTGAAGGCTGAGGGTCAAGAAGAAGAAGAGGATCAAGTGGAGACCCCTGATTCTGAGGGCGAGATCGCCCGTGCACCCTCTGTGGCTTCCGTCGTGGTTTCAGAACCAGTCCCCTCTACATCTGCCACTCCAGTACCTGCGGTGGCGGGTGCCCAGGATACCCTCCAAGCTCTGGTGGCATTCCTGGATGAGAAGTTCCGCCAGGGGCATGCGGACCTCATGAGGGAAATCATGAGTATGAAGAAACAGCCGAAGAAGATTTCCGTCAAGGATCTTCCCTGCTGCTCAGTGACCAATCCCTGGAGGCATGCAAAACACATGCCCATCACGACCGGACGCATCTTTGTTAATGATAAACTAAGCGCCATCCCCCTTGAAGAGGTGGAGTTCTACCCTAATTTTGACGCCTACCCGGACTGTTACATCCGTCTTAAGTCCAAACCAGTCTCCAAGGAGGAGACCGAACCTAAGGAGGTCATAGTGTTTGAGCACTCCAAGGCTCAAGCTATGCTGGCCGACTGCCTCAAGAGCAGGGGCTACACCAATTCCAAGATGCCGGCCCTAAGCAAGAAACACCCGTCCTTTCTTGGTCCTCCCACCATGGTCTTTCCTTTTGCGGAAAAGACCTTGCATTCTGTGTTGAAGGCGGTGGAGGTAGGAAAACCCTGCCCTACATTGGAGGAATGTAGGCCTCTCTCCCTCGCCCTACCTCCCGATGATAAAAGATGGAAAGACATCCAGTTAACTTTCAGGGTTGGAAAGCTGGAGGCTGACGTCGCTGGACGTCAGTTTTACGAGAACCTCCCCAAGCTCACCGAGTACCTTTTGCATCGGGAACAAGACACAAAGGAGAGGCTGGCTGCCTCTCTGTCTCTTCAGGTGCAACTCGAGACAATGGCCGGGGACATTCGGGTCCCAGGCTTCTACATGGTTCTCGCAAAGACCCACCATGCCACCTTGCTGAAGGACTTATACAGCTTCATCAAGGCCCGGAGAGCCTGTAGAGAATTCGTGTTTGCGGATGTCACCGTCAAACACGAACCCCGGAAACTGATTTCCTCCAACATCTGGGGCAAATACCTCTTTCCCGTGGACCTTGTGAAAGAGATTGCGGACAGAGCCGCCACTGAGAATAGGAACCTTCTCAACAAGTGGGGCATGTCCCGAAAGAGGAAATCTTCTCAGGATGACGTTCCACAGCCTAAGAAGAAGTCCAACAAGCCCCGACCTCAGCAGCGTCAGGCCAAACGCCAGTTTCCAGCACCCGCTACTCCCCAGCTAGTGGCTCAGCCACAGCAGACCTTTCAGTTGGTCCCTCAGCCGGTGGTGGCCCAGTCACCAGTCTTTACCCCTGCCTTTACCACTACCTTTCGCCCCAAAGGTAGGGGCTCCGTCAAAGATTCCTCTCGACGTCCATCCAGAGGGAGAGGAGGAAGGGGAGCAAGCGGCCGAGGTGGTAAATCCTCGGGAAACCAGAAGCAATGAAGTGCTTCCGGTGGGAGGAAGACTCCGCTACTTCCAGGATCGTTGGACCTTCGATTCTTGGGCCCACAGCATCATCAAGAAGGGACTAGGGTGGAGCTGGATAACACCACCTCCAACCTTCCACCAATTCTTCCAACACTCAACCCCCATCCTGGAAGAATATGTCCTAGAACTTTTGAACAAGAAGGTGATCAAGAGGGTAAAGTCCACCAGGTTCCAGGGAAGACTGTTCTGTGTTCCCAAGAATGACTCAGACAAACTCATAGTCATTCTGGACTTGTCCCCTCTCAACAAGTTCATTGCGAACAACAAATTCAGGATGCTGACTCTTCAACATATAAGAGCCCTACTGCCTCACAAGGCTTACACGGTCTCAATAGACCTGGCGGACGCCTACTGGCACATTCCAATGAATCTCCAGGCTTCCTCCTACCTAGGATTCAGGCTTCAACGAAGACAATACGCTTTCAGGGCCATGCCCTTTGGACTCAACGTGGCCCCAAGAATCTTCACGAAGCTCGCAGACACGATCGTCCAACAGCAACGCCTTCAAGGCGTCCAGGTGATGGCTTACCTAGACGATTGTCTGGTCTTGGCGACATCATCAGAAGAATGCTCGCGTGCCTGCAAAAAGGTGATCCAGTTCCTGGAACATCTGGGTTTCAAAATCAACACCAAAAAGTCTCGACTGTCTCAAGCTCAGAAGTTTCAATGGCTGGGAATCTATTGGAACCTTCAGTCACACCATCTTTCCATCCCTCTGAAGAAAAGGAAGGAAATAGCCGGATCTGTCAAGAGACTTCTAAAATCCAAATGGATTTCAAGACGACAACAGGAAGGAGTGCTCGGCTCCCTCCAGTTCGCCTCAGTGACAGACCCAGTGCTACGAGCACAGCTAAAAGATGCATCGGGAGTCTGGAGAAGAAACGCATCCATCGCTCGAAGAGATCTCAAGAGACCTCTGCCAACCAGGCTTCGCTCACTCCTAAAGCCGTGGTCGGAGGCAAAGAACCTGAAAAGATCAGTTCCTCTTCAACCACCACCTCTGTCGGTCACCATCCACACGGATGCCTCGCTAGAAGGATGGGGGGGGGGGTCACTCCCACCAGCGACAAGTTCAAGGAACATGGTCTCCCCTATTCAAGACGTTTCACATCAACATCTTGGAGGCCATGGCGGTTCTCCTTACTCTGAAGAAACTGTTCCATCGTCCTTCGATCCACATCCGTCTCACTCTGGACAGCGCCGTTGTGGTCAGATGTCTCAACCGTCAGGGCTCACGATCGCCCCAACTCGACCAAGTGCTACAACCCATCTTCCGCCTAGCGGACAAGAAGAGATGGCACCTCTCAGCAGTTCACCTACAAGGATTCCGAAATGTGACGGCGGACGCTCTATTGAGGACAAGCCCCATAGAGTCGGAATGGTCCCTAGACGCAGACTCATTCTCCTTCATCTCCCGTCAAGTCCCGGAACTGCAGATCGACCTCTTCGCGACGAGCGACAACAACCAACTTCCTCTTTACGTGGCCCCATACGAGGACCCCAGAGCGGAAGCGGTGGACGCCATGTCCCTGGATTGGAACAGATGGTCCAAGATTTACCTGTTCCCTCCACCCAACCTTCTGCTGAAAGTCCTCTCCAAGCTGAGAACCTTCAAAGGAACAGCAGCCCTAGTGGCTCCCAAGTGGCCCCGGAGCAACTGGTTTCCTCTAGTCCTGGAGCTACAGCCCAAGCTGATTGATCCCTCTGCCAGACCCAGTTCTCTCCCAGCAGGTTCAGAAGTCGACTGTCTTCGCTTCATCAAGGAAAACCCGAGACCTTCATCTCATGATTTTCTCTCCCTAGCCGTGAAGAAAAGGTTTGGAATCTTGAAGAAATGTTTAGACTTCCTAGAGGAATACATAACAAAGTCTACCAGAAGGCAATATGAGTCATCCTGGAAGAAGTGGGTGTCTTTCGTCAAGGCAAAGAATCCTACGGAAATCTCCATAGATTTCTTCCTGTCCTTCTTCATTCACCTTCATGGACAAGGCTTAGGAGCCAATACGATTTCCACTTGTAAATCGCCTTGACAAGACCATTACTTTATGCCTTCCAGATAGACCTCTCCAACAAAATCTTTAACAAACTTCCAAAGGCATGTGCTAGACTCCGTCCTGCACCCCCTCCAAGACACATCTGGTCTCTTGATAAGGTGCTCCATTTTGCCTCTAGCCTAGACAATGAATCTTGCCCTCTGAAAGACTTGACTCAAAAAGTGATTTTCCTTTTTGCTCTCGCCTTGGGACCCCGAGTCAGTGAAATAGTGGCTTTATCTAGAGAAGAGGGCCAGATACAGTTCGCCGAAACAGGGGAACTTACCCTCTTCCCTGACCCAACGTTTCTCGCTAAGAATGAACTCCCTACTAAGAGGTGGGGTCCCTGGAGAATCTGCCCTCTGAAGGAAGATGTCTCTCTATGCCCAGTGGAGAGTCTAAAGGTCTATCTTCGAAGAACTTCAGACTTTGGTGGAGGACAACTCTTTAAAGGAGAAACATCGGGTAGTGATTTGTCACTTAAACAACTAAGGGTGAAGATCACCTACTTTATTCGCAGAGCAGATCCTGACAGTACACCCTCAGGTCATGATCCTAGAAAAGTTGCCTCTTCCCTAAATTTCTTGCAAGGAATGGATTTCGAAAGCCTTCGATCTTTCACAGGCTGGAAATCCTC
This sequence comes from Palaemon carinicauda, assembly GCF_036898095.1. Taxonomy (NCBI): domain Eukaryota; kingdom Metazoa; phylum Arthropoda; class Malacostraca; order Decapoda; family Palaemonidae; genus Palaemon; species Palaemon carinicauda. Next base: position 82,951,176 of record NC_090746.1, read on the forward strand.
AAGAGTGTTTTTCAAACACTATGCGAAGCAGGTGCGCGGTCAAGAGAATCGTGGTAGCCGCAGGGAGTGTATTAAAATCTGCTGCTTAGTGCTGCGTAGGAGAGTGAGTTATTTCGGGACTCTAACTCAACGGGTGCCTGTGTTGACCCTAGTGCGATACATAGTGATTTTAAGTGCCACTTAGTGTCACGAGAGACTGTTCTTCTACAAGGTGAAGTAACATAGAATTGAACACGTGTGCCACATGTTTATTTGGACATGAAGTGTACTGAGACTTTAAAAGACTTTATAGTTCCCTTGGAACTTATGTGTAATGGCAAGTTCTTCCTTTTCAGATTCCACACTTCTGTCTTATGTAGTCTTTAGTCTATGTTTGTTAACCAACAATTTTACTGTAAATTATTTACTTTATTTCATATTATCGCGAATATTTTCTTGAATAAAATAGAAATTTCGTATCATATGCGTCTTATTTCGCCCTCCTATATGAAATACATTATTGTTACAGAGTTTTATTGCCCCTATTTTGATCTCTATTATAATTCATGTTATAATATTGCTCCTATCTGATATATACTCACCTAAAGAAAAGTGAAATATTTGTTCCAACACAAGTACTTAACTTTCCTGATCTGTCTGCGAGACCGACAAAAACCTCGTCTACAGGCGAGTTTTCTTCATCAGGTTACTTCGAGATGTTCCTTTCATCCAAATAGGACTTCCCTGCCAGGGGGGCAGGAAGCCATGTCATAGTTTATGCCATTGGTAGTGACATGTAACGGAGATGTCACGGTCTCTAAGGTCATCAGACCAGAGGAATATTGTTTAGAAGTCGAAGGCACTACCAAAATGGGAGAAATCCACGATACACTAATTCTCTGGTACACTTCCATCAGGACATCATGGCTTGAGCCCCAAAAAACTGATTTTGAGCAAAGCGAAAAATCTATTTTGGGGTGAGATAGCCATGACGTCCTGATGGACCCGCCCTAGTTCTCTATTCTGGTCTGTCAGGCCCCTCTCTTTCTTATTGTATCATGGAGGCTGACAGAGACGCCGGAAGGAATGAGGCGCGCGGATGTGACGTCAGTCAAAATGGCGGCCAGCTATAGCGGCCATTTGTTTACATCGCTAGGTACCGTAACAGTAGCGCAGGAGGAGAGTTTTGTAACGGGTCCTCCCATACTTGCCACACTTCCCACTCGAAGCGTAAACGCTACGTGGGGTGCAGATAGCTATGTGGCGTGAAAAGCATACGTCCCCTGTTATTATACGATATCCTAAAGGGAAACCTTATGGGTACTTGCGCCAGAGGTTAGAATTCTGTGAAACCTTTAGTTTAATTCTCTGGGAATATCTACTGTAGTCATATATACCCTTAGGAAGCTACGGAAGGAACCTTCCATCAGGACGTCATGGCTATCTCACCCAAAAATAGATTTTTCGCTTCGCTCAAAATCCGTTTATTGATTGTATCGTAAAGTCTATCTAACTTTGGTAGGGCTATTGCTTAAAACTTAAGTCATACAAATAAAAAATTCATTTTTTGATTCTTCACCTAAAGAGCTCTCATTCCAAGGCAACCTTCAAAATTCCTTTGCTATATACTGTACTGATAGAACATTTACATATTTGATACCAATTTGTGTAGCTCTTAATAGACTAAATTTTGCTAACCAATAAGCTCCCCAACTGTATTATCTACACAATGAAATATCATGAAGCAAAACTTTATATGTATCATTAATATTGATGTATGACTCATTTACCATCACAGGTACCACAAAGTAAAAGAAGGGTAGCTTTTTATAGGTATTTCTTTAGAAGCTAATTAGATAATCTCTATTAAGTATGCCTACAAGATACTGCACAAAATCATGCAAAACCTTAGGAGATAAGGAAATACACGTTAAATCTGAAATTATACAAATGTTTTGCTGCATGTTACAGCAAAGCACTGCTGACAATATATAAAGTGCACTGGTATTTGAATATTGGTGATAAGTAAATCTATATTTCATATAAGCCATAAAAAAACAGGATAAAACACATATCATGGGACATGTTCCATCCAGTGATTTCATGTTTACAAGCAAGTGTTATCATTTAAGTATCTAAAGACTGAAAATTGCTGAAAAAAAAAATCCATTCCTATAGTGACATACATACATTACTTATTTATAAAAGAAATTGTTTGCCCCTTAGAGCCAGCATTAGCCATCATTTAATGCTGACTACCAGAATGAGATTCGGAGATGTGCATCTTAGTAAATTACACTTCTATCATATTTGCGTTCATCTACAGTTACCATCGGAATCACTGAATACAGCATTGTTTACTGATAAATGCTTAGTCGATTATAATCTGTCACAACATAAAATTAAAGTTTACACCGAACAATAACTAAAATATCAAAAACATGTATCTGGTTTATGATGCATGAAGTATCCCTACTATCACTTCGGTCATAAATGATTTCAGAATTAAGAGAGGAAAGCAGTGTATCTGACTCCATAAGTAAAGTACATAAGCAAAGATGTATGTGAAATTGCTCTCTATGACTAAATGATGAGATGATCAGATAGTTAAAATGGTGTATGACAACGTTGAAAACAGGTGTTGTGGACAGTCCCTTTCCTGAATATTAATTTGAGAATTAACCTGATGCTTCTGTAACAGAAAACGTTTGCCTCTAAATCTGGTATAGAACATAAAAAAAGGAACTACTTTAAATGGTTAAACTAACAAGCTAAGCTTTCCCAGGAAATGTTCTATTCTTAAGTAAAACAAATTTTCATGTATGTTATCATCCACTTCTTATTTAAATCTCATATTCAATTACAAGACTATTACTCTGAACACAGTCATTCTTTATGGTATTGATTCGTTTCAAGGTGATTAGTCCAAGCTTTCCAACTTAGGTAAATTGGTGTATTGAACTATCATTAGATAACGGGAAAGGAAGAAAATATATTCAAGTGATATATGTAAGGCTACAATTTGCCTTACCAAAATGGAAATTGTTTCAACTTTAACAAAGCAGTGTTCATTCAATCCTGCTATGGGCACAGTACTTGGGAATTCTAGCGATACCTGCTTCTCACCTATAAGAGACTATTCTACCAGAAACATTTAAAATTTGAAATACAGCTTGATGGTACCTAGTCACACTTTATATCTAAGAGGCAAATACACCACAATAATAATTGTACTTTCTAATTTATCTTTACTGTACACTAAACTCCCATGAAAATGTATCAAGTTTTTCATCATGATTTTGGGTCATAAGAACCAGTGCAGTGTTTGGGACCTAAGTGCATGGGGGGGGGGGGACCTTCCAGACGCATTATGAAGATAAGTTAAGTGGCTAGAAAGCAAGATAGAAGAAAGAAAACAGGAACGGGGTTATACTATGAAATTAAAAAGTCCAGGAAACTAGGAGTAATGCACATACAATGAATGGAATCATTTTATTTTGCCCAACATATACTCTTATACAGTTCACTTTTGTGATGAAAAACGGTTTGACAATTAAAAAATAAACACTTACTAAAGGACAGGTCATGCTTTCCAGTCATGCGCACATCAAGAATCACGAGTAAACACCAGTTTCATTCAAGAAATACTTTTTCCTTTGGTTTTCGCTTATACATTCTAATTCACACAACCAGAGGCTAAAGCCACTGTTAAATACAATCAACAATGGAACCTTCTTAGTGGTACCTCTATGTTACGGCAATTTTTAAACAGAACATGGCGAAATAGGGATATTAATAATATATTTCATAAAAATATTAATTACAGCATGTTGTGAATAAATACTGGCCGTCGATACCTGTTAAGGCACCTTAGTTGATTTGTCTTAAATCCTATGCTGCTTTATGTCGCAAGCTACTTTAAAAAGATGTTATCGCCTAGAGTTACCACTTGAAAGATGAAACCAATAAACAGCATTTGCCCTACTAATGTCATGTCAAGTTTTACAGTTGAATATACTGAAGCTAGAATGGTAGTAAGGTTACATAACTCCACACATACAACAGCAGCAACAACAGCCACCATTAAATATAACCCCATTTTCAATTTACCTACTCTTAATTGGCTTGTGCCAAGAGCTCTTTTTGAATTGAAATCTAGAAGAAATCAAACCCAGCATCGGCTCCATGAACACTATACCAAATCATCAACCTGAAGATTGTCTGGAACAGGTGAGAAGCACTATCACCTCTTTAAAGAGACTAAGACATAATTAATTGAAGAATTAATGGATTCTTGACCATTTACGTGTGGTTGCAAAAGTTCTGGCAGATACACAATGGAAAAAAGAAAATGCTGTTTTTACATTCTTAAAGCCACTTATAGAGAGAAAACAGCATAGAAAAATAAAGAACAATTGGCTACAATAGACATGATATCATGTAGCCATAATTAATAATTTAATGTGAAAGTTTTATCTTGTTTATGCGTCTCCCCAAAACCGCTCACATAACCACAAAAGTTATCTAAAACAGTTAAGGGAACTACATTCAATAACTTTGGCATACTTTCATTGGTGTTCAAAACTTCGGCAACTATGTCCTGTTCTGAATTACACATGGATTTTAACATTAGATAAACTTCTCACCTGCCTTACAAAGAATACATCTACTGTTCAACTATCATAAGCTGCTCGAAAAATAGCAGACAAACTAAGCTACCACAATGCATTTCAGATATTGACAACTAACTTTTTTCATTGTTTTTATCATCAAGAAATAAGAATTGTTGAAACAACAGATTTCAAAATTTCCGTGAGTTTAAATTAAATTGCATTAAAATCATCGTGAATTTATGGGGTCTGTAGGAATCTCCCACAAGAGAGGACCATAAAGTGTAAAAAAAAAAAAAAAAAAAAAAAAAAAAAAAAAAAAAAATAGCCTAAATCTAATACTAACTTCTTACCCATGGGTCTTTTCTTAAGTAGCAGGATTTCAGACTAAAACAAAGTGCCTTTTCCTCACAATGTTCCTTAAATCACCCTAAAAAGTTGATGTATGATTCTCGGGAAGCGTGACTAATAGCGCTAACATGTGCATTTTCATATTCTACAATAAGAATTGTAGTCTGTATCTAATGATATCCATTTGTTACACTTCAACAAAATTTTAGAAAAGCTTTGAGAAAATATAAAATAAATAAAAAAAAGAAAAATTAAAATTACTAACATAAACACAATTTTTCATTTTCCTTTCAACATTCATAGTATGAATATGACAAGCAATATATGAATTTTCCCCCTATTTAAAAAATCTAGCTGGTACCAAAATCCAGCATATCTCTACTAGAACATTATATACCTAATTTAGCTATTCAATGATTTATAACATTAGCTAACATGTAACCTGCATTAAATTACATCTTATCTTATGTTAATTAGGCAAGGACTAGTATTCGATACATCAGGATGAATCATATTTAACTAGGGTTCATTATGGTAAAATTACAGAAATTTCTTCTCACATACTATAGTAGTTAATTCATATTTTGTAATGTGTACCAGAATATTATCACCGAAATTAATTCATCTCTTTTTATATTGTCTTTTGTCGTCCTTCTAAAACATTTATCAGCTTCCCACCTTATGACACTAATACTGAGAGATAAAATAGTTTGATCGCATCTTGCTTATGCGAAAATGTTACATCTTACTTCAATTTGATATTTTCACTACCATTACTATATTGTAATAAAGGAAAGCATAAAGGATAAAAAATAAGTAATATTTCTAGAATATAAAAAGTATCTATGAAATTATTATAATAATTACAAAATTAAAAGCTAGATTTCTAGTTTTACTTTTTAATATAATTCAAAGTAAAGACATATCATTCAGTTTACCTTCGCTGAGAGTTGATCCTTGACTTCTGCAGGGTACCATCTACTAGCAGCTAAATTGGACCCTAGAGTGTAACGAATCTCATTGAATATCTCCGTTAGCTGTAAAAACATATGAATAATTAGAACGAGCAGAATAGTTCGACCTCTATATAAAAGTTAGCACTGTCCGAAATGTTTTGATACTCTAATTATACCAAACATAATCACATTACTTAAACATGAGTAAATGATTGAGGTTTTATAGACAATAAGTAAGTATTTGTAAAGTTTTATATAATATTAATGATACTATGATACTAATTTCAAGTGAATGCCACAGTAACAGAATAAATATTGAAGGATGTTAATGAATTATTAGAATTATAATTTCTTAAAATAAATGAAAAGGTAATATTGAAGTGACCTTTTACTTAATTTTTTTTAACAGTCATCATTGCTTTGCTGTCATTGAAGTTTGTGATTACGGTTTTAATAGTAAATTCAATCAATCTAACTTCCTGTCTACCTGATGTATATGAATAGGATCTGTTTAATTATGATGATATAAACCATTACAGGTTTGAAAAAGTTTTCTTATGAATACCACAGGGAAAAGGAATAAAAGTATTGTTACTCATAAATAAAATCATTGTCAGTCAAAAAAAAAAAAAAAAACTTACAGTTATTCGAAAATCTGACCAATGGATAGAGGCTAACAAACAGAATTCGTATGAACTGAGATGATATAAGGGAGAAAGATACAAGATTGTGGGAGAACAAAAAGGTTTGTAATTGAAAGGTCGAGTGGATGGTCTTCATACATGCGTGGGTGTATCGATGATTTAATATGTCTACAGCAAGAATTTCAAGAAAAGGCCTAAAGTTCACAAATGGATTACAATATAAAACTTACTACTCGTTCATTTTTCTTGTGCGACCGAGACCTACTTGGACTTCGCTCATATAATGAACCAAGACCCAAGTTGAAAAACTTGGCTGTAGTTTGGATGCAAAATTCCCATCGCTCCATTGGTTCCTTAAGACCTGAAAATAAGAAGTATAGCAGATAACAAAACGTGTTAGCATCTTGCCTCTCCAAATGCATGCTATTCTAACTGACTATTGCTAAAGCCAGTAAAAGAAGGTCAATCGGATAAGGCCTTTTCAAATATTGATATCATAATGAAAGCATCTCATGTCATAATTTCTGCCTACAAAGAATATATCTTTCATTACAAATTCAGAGTTTAATATAGTACCCTATACTATTTATAATAAAGAATGGGTAAAATCTACCTCACCTAAGTTCATTAATTTTCTTTTGTTCCTGCTACGTTAATATGATTGTTATGAACTTAATTTATATAATACCTAACTACTTGAAATAAGAACAATTCTTTCACAGCAAAGCAGAAAGAATTCACATCACACAAGGTTTCTAATCTCTACTAGAGACTGAGAAAATCTTGGCTTTTCCAGAAAAAGTCATTGGGCAATGGTCATTATACTTTCCTGACGTCTAAGTTCATGGAAACTATGCATTTAATAATACTGCGACCTATTTTGCTTAAATTCTTTATGATGTGGTCGATCACATTCAGTACTATTTTTTTTTTTATTTCATTACAACCTAGATTACGTTGATTTCAGTTCCTGCAGCTTTTCCTTGTTTTCAATTATAACCTACCAGTTACCACTTTAATCATCAATTAAAATCAATTTTTAGCATTTTCAAATCAAGTATTTAAACATGTAACATGTTTAAAAGACTTTATGTAGATTTGGTCTTTAAAACTCTGGTTTCCATAAAAAGAAAAAAAAAAACTTGCTAAGAAAGCAGAGGACATAGCATATTTAGTAAACATGGAACATAAAGGAAACTTAATTTTGATGTCATGGTTTCCTTGACATGGAAAAAATATGCATTTCACCACTTTTATTAATGCAATCACTTAAATCTTGTAGTGATCTGGCTAGTTTGATTTATATCTGAAACTAACATATTACATTATATTTCCTACAAAAATTACATTTTCTTTATATTCAATATGATTTTTTTTACCTAGAATTTCTAAAGAAAACTTACTCATTTTATTTTACCATGACTTTGCCCACTCCTCTTTATAGTAAAAGGCTGGCATTCAAAAATCAGTATGGAAAAATTGACCGTGTGGTACATTTAATATCTACATAATGCATACAGCATTTCAGAAACATTCCAAATTATAATAACAATTCCGAAAACTTTGCACAGTTTAGTGACATTCAGCATCGATGAAGGCACCACCTAGTTCTCTCAGGTGACGGACGTCATGGATTGGAATAACGGATCAATTACATCTTTGAATCATTGATTTTAACTCTTATCTGAGATAAAAAAAAAATACGTTTTTTTTTAACTAAATTTACAGTTGTGTTGAGCAGCACCATACTAGGCAAAGGGATGAAGTGTTTTCATAAGATAATATCAATAACTAAGAAATTCAAAATATTGGAAAAAATAGATGTTGGTGTTGATAAGAAGATTTTGATGGAAGAATAAAAGATAAGCTCCTCCATCATTTGAGATTAACACACCAACAGATCAAAAATACACTTAATGGCCCACGAAACTTCATCAATGACTATGCAGAAACGGGTGAACAAATTAAAACTATACACGCTCATACAAATTATTTTATGAATTGTTAATTTCTCAATGTGCTGGAGGGATTTCCATTTCAAGGTGACTCATTTAAGAGGTCAAACTTTATTACGGGAAAAGAAAGATCACAAAGCAATTTGCCTATGAAGATGGGAGGCTTGGGAGCTTGAAGACCCCTATTAGTAATAGAAAACTAAAACATCACTGGCAATTCCACATATACCAGAAGTGATGCTGCTGAATGTCATGGCCAGTCCTTCATATAGCTAACAATACAGTGAGACCTGTGTTTGTTTACAGCTTTTACATAAGAGCTTCAGTATGTGCATGGAAAAACCTGCTAAAGTATTCATGAGAAGAAATGTGTGGTAGAGGTAGTGTGTGGTAAAATCATTTACCATGGAAGAATTTAAGAGCCGGATGGTATTTAGTGCAATTTAGCATTTGCCAGTGTGATGTGGTCCAACTGCAAAACTTTGGATGACTGTAGTAACCTTTTCTAATGGTTACACCACTACTTTGCACCAGCTATCAGTTATATGAATATAGTCTAGAAGTCAACTTGGCAAAATGGAGGGAAAATTGTGGACTGCAGCCATGTTCCTTGATAGGGAGGATAACCACAAGTAATTTCTTGGCTTTAGGGAATTCTAGAGGAGAAGCGATAGCACACCTTCATGGAGATTGTAAGAATACTCTAAACAATACTGCCCAATGCAATGCAACATAGGAGGATTTTGCCGACTACGTGTAATGTCACACATAACAGAGGAGAATTAAATCATAAGAGTGATCAACCTTCAGGCTTAGAAATAAAAAGAGGACATGACCTTCAAAAATAAATATAAGGATAAACTATGGGGAGTGCCAGGAAAGACTAAGGCAGAAGTATACACCATAGTATTTTACAGTTTTGAGAGATGATATTTTAGCATTAAGAACATCATGTAGTAGCATGTCCCATATAGGGCCTTCCATACTGAAATATGTGTTAAACAGGTTATCATATATGACACGTTCAAGAAAGCTTGTAGAGTAGCCTTTTCTTCCTCATCGGTCATTCCCTTCCCATCATGTGCAACATCCTTTCAATCTTTGACTTTCATACCCAAAATAACCCAGTACCAGTCCCGAGTGTTACATATTAGAACTGGATGACCGTGAATTTAGTAGTGATATTGGTGACTCATAAACTTGCCAAGGCTGACGGCTCAATAATTTAAAGATCAATACTTTAGATCCTGATACAATGAATGTTAGTAACCTATAACTCCAATAGTCTGCATCAGGGTGCTCTAATTCTCTTGATCTACTCAACTTTAACATCAGTCTTTTAGCAAATTTTTTACATATGTAAATCCGAACAGAATTTTGAAATTCTGAAAAGACCTATAGCCCAAGTGGTTTATAACACCCTAAGTGGCGGGAAGTTGATACACACAAACAAATTTAACTAAAACCTACATCTCACAAAGTCAATACCTTTACCTTATTTAAGATATGGTTTAAACAAATAGAATATTGACAATACAAAAAGAAACCTCATCATAAGTTCAACTTCCTGGCGAATTCTTTGATAATATCTCTTGCAGCCACTTCCTACTGTCTTTGAAATTTGCATAACCAAGCATTTTATGTTATCACGATATATCAATATTTCTTGAATTATCAAAACAGTATTGTCTGTATTGGTGGGTAATGAAACATCATCATCAACATAAGTTGCAGAAAACGTATCAACATCTTATTCAACCACATCTCTTGTCTCTCACTTTAAAAATAATTAAGGAAGAATCATTGATCATTAGGTACAATTTGATACGGAGGCATCCAAACAAATACTTGAAGGAGTTGTGATTCAATAATAAACTTCACTCTAAATTGAGAAGTGGTATAACAAAAAATTATAATGAAATAGATGTATGCCTTATACAGATCGACAATTCAGTTTTTCAATGCAGTACACTAATTACTGAAATTATTGGACCAAGAGTAAATATGTCTTTGGATTCGTACAAGGCTCTCTGAAAATAACCATTAGCATATATAAAATCAATTCTCCATTGAGCTGCTGGAATCAATTTTCAAAAAATAAAATTTCAACAAAATTAAATGTAGTGGCTATCATGCTCTTTAACATTTAATGCAGTTAAGGAAAATTTCCCCAATGAAGAATGGTCCAGGATGATGTGTTTCTTTAACAAGTCCCTAGGTTTGGTAATTCTATCCAATATGACAAATTTGGAATTAATTTATATTTTTCATAACTAATACAAACCTATAGTTATTTATAGTGATGATCTTTCCGCGAAGCTGGAAGGTTAACCATTAGACTTTTAATGCGAGGTGGCAACACTACCTGAACGCTATAGCGGGAAGGGTAAGGGGTGGAGGGGGGAACCCAGCCACCTATATCAACTCCCTCATCGATGAACTACGTTACTTTTTGATTGCAGGCAGGACTTATCAGGGGATAGGTATTGGCAGGACAATTTGCAAAAATAACTACAGGTTTGTATTAGCTAGGAAAAATACATATTTCCAAATTTGTCATTTGTTCCTTCACTAACAAATCCTGCATTATTTATAAGGATGACTCACCCTCCTATCCCTGTCTTGGTCACTGACCCAGGTTTGCTCTGTACAATATTAGACTGTATCTAGAGGAAAACATTGACACCTTGCTAAATTAACACATAAATAGAGTAATAATAGCAGCCTGCACAACTTGTGTGGTTGTGAGAGATAGCATATTCCGAGTTTAAAATAGGAAGATTAATTACATAAATAGACGTTTCCGAATGCTAACCTCGCAGGAAGCATTGGGGACGTGTACAAGTATGAAAACAAACTATAGTAGGTTACACCAGGGAAATGGTTACTACCTGGAAAGGATGAGCTCAGCATGCAGAGGGACCCTTGGGACTGTTCTCCAAGGGACGGTAAGATGAAGAAAAGAAAAGAGCCAGTCATTCTTATTTATTCATTCCAGTCTTTACCCTGATAACCAATGCCCTCAACCATCAGCTCCCTGTCTAACAAGTAGCCCGAGGTATTCTTATGACACTTGTTGTGCAGCCACCACAGGACCAATAGAAAATGTATCAAGTCTCCTGTGGGTCCCGTCTTGCAGAGAGTGGGCGGTGAAGGTCGTTTGACGCTTCTACATGCCTGCCTGTAAGCCCCTGACATTGTGTGCTCTAGGTTGCCGAGCTGGAGGAGGGTCAGGATTCAGAGCTGAGTCTATGACTGTACGAATCCAGGAAGAGATGGTGTTCTTGGTAAACCTCCTCTTAATTCTACCTGTGCTGACAAACAGGGCTGCCAGCCGAGGACGAGTTGCTGCAGTGTGTTTAAGATAATAGCTCAAACTCCTCACTGGGCATAGTAACAGCTGATCTGGGTCATTGGTTACAGAACGTAGACTCTTAATCTGAAAGGGCCCGAATCTAGGGTCCAGTAACCCCTGATTTTGAGTCTTTGGCACAAACTGAGCGACGGAGCCGAGTGTCATCTCCCCCTATCCCCTTGAATGGTCGATGTTAATGAGAGACCATGAAGTTCGCTAACTCTCTTTGCGGAGGCTAAAGAGAGTAGGAACGGCGTCTTCAAAGTGGAGTAACGTTCTGATGCCTGGCATAACATTTCGTATTGAGGGCATTTTAAGGACCGCAGGATGCAAACCCTGTTCCAAAGATGTGGTTTTATCTCCGACTAGGGGCAAGTGATCTCATAACTCGGTATGAGGAGAGAAAGCTCCAAGGAAAAGGAAAGGTCTACTCCTTTCAGTATAAAGGCTAGGCTTAAGGCTGAGCAATAGCCTTTCACCGCCGAGACCGAGGAGTTTTTCCTCCTGAAGGCAGACAAGAAACTACGCCATTACAGTATTGGTATAAGGGCATCAAGGGGAGAAATAATCCTTCCACGACACCAACCACAGAAGACTATCCACTTTGTCTGGTAAAACGAGGCTGAAGATCTTCGCAAGTATCCAGACATCCTTCTTGCAAATTGTTGTGAAAATCCTCTCTGAGAGAAGAGATACTGGATAGTCTCCAAGTGTGAAGCCATAGATATGGGACGGTCTTGTGGAAGATGTTCACATGTGGTTGTTTGAGTAGATCTTGTCATGGAGGTAGTTCTCTTGGAAGATCTATCAAAAGTTGCCGAAGGTCTGGAAATCATCCTGCATGATGCCATAGCGGGGCTACGGGTGTCATCAGTACGTTGTTGTATGCTCTGGTTTTGTTGAGCAGCCTTCTCATCAGACAGAACTGGGGAAAGGCGTACACATTAATGTTGTCCCACCATTGTTAGAATGCCTCTTGCCATAGAGCTTGATGATTGGGGACTAGAGAGCAGTATAGTGGGATCCTGAAGTTCAGGGACATTGCAAACAGGTCTACAGTTGAGGAACCCAACAAAGTCTGGACTTTTTTGGCTATCAGAGGATTTAAAGACTATTCAGAGACCACTAACTGAGTAGCCCTCCTCAAGTTGTCTGCAAGCACATTCCTCTTGCCGGGAATGAGGTGAGCTGATAGGGTCATTGAATGTTTTTTCTGGCCATCTTAGCCTCACTACTGCTAGATGGCATAGGGGCTGTGGAAAGGTACCACTTTGTTTGTTTATTTAAGCCATCACCGTAGTGTTGTCGCTCATCAGTAGTACAGAGTGACCTGGCCACACCAGTTGGAACTACTGAAGAGCTAGAAAGGCTGCTTTCATCTCTATGAGATTTATGCACTGGTACCTTTTGGACTCTGACCAAAGGCCTGAGACTGTGCTGCAGCACGTGCCCCCCACCCCCCCATTCCTTCTTTTGATGCGTCTGTGTGGAGCATCAAGTACACAGGAGGGACGAGAAGGTTTAGTCCTTTGAGGAAGTTCTTCTCTGCCACCCACCACTGAAGATCCGTCACTTGATCCTGACCTATAAGGCCTAAGGTGTCCAGGGAGCCAAAGTGCTGGTTCCATACAGACTTCTGCTGCCATTGTACTGAGGTGCCCATTGGGAACGACGAATCAGGGATGTTGCGTAACCTAGTAGGCACAACCATTGTCGGGCTAGAAGATCTTCCCCTCTGAGGAAGGGCCTTGCCACTTCTCTCAGCCTGTGTACTCTGTCGTCTCATGAAAAGACTTTTTGGAGGTTGGTGTCTGTAGTCATACCGAGGTAAACCAGTCTCAGAGGGGAGCAGTAATGACTTCGTGAGATTTATAATGATCCCCAGATCCAGGCAAAACTCGAGAAGCAAGTCTTGGTGATGAAGAAAGGTCATCGTCGAGTCTGCTAGAATCAGCCAAGGTCATCGTCGAGTCTGCTAGAATCAGCCAAGGTCATCGTCGAGTCTGCTAGAATCAGGCATTCGTCGAGGTATCTTGAGAGACGAATGCCGTTCTTGTAAGCCCACGATAACACTAGGTTAACACCCTCGTGATGAATTTGAGGAGCTGTTGCAAGACCGAAACAGAGGACTTTGAACTGTTAGTGACATCTGTTCTCATGTATGAATCTGAGATACTTACTTAAAGATGGATGGACTGGGATCTGGAAGTATGCATCTTGGAGATTCAGCGTGCACATGCAGTCCTTTGGTATTAGTGCCTGGATGACCGTGTCTACCGTCTCCACCCTGAAAGGAGTTAGTAGAATAAACTTGATCAGGGGCGAGAGATTGATAACTGGTCTCCAGCCTTCAGATGCTTTTTTCACAAGAAAGAGTCAACTGTAGAAGCCTGAAGACTGGTCGAGGACCTCTTAGAGAGCGCTCTTCTGCAGCATGGTCTGGACTTTGGCCCAGAAGGCCAGTTCCTTTACAGATCCCTTCGTATAGGAGCTCAATGGAATTGGATTCCGAGTCAGTGGAGGGAGAGATTGTGTGAATGGGACGCGAAACCCTACACTAATCACTGCAATCGTCCAGGGATCTGGCCCGTGGACCTGCCAACTCTACCAGAGACGTTGCAGGCATCCCCCACCAGTGGACTTGTGAGAGGATTGCCCTCCCTAGTGGGAGCGATTGCCTCAGCCAATCCCTCTAGTACCTCTTTTTCCTCTGAATGTTTTGGGACCCTTCTGGTCTCTAGGTGGAGAGGGTTACTTAGACATCTTGTTGGTAGGTCCTGAAGACCTAGATGTCGAGGGATTCCATGGATTGGGCTGATCTCTAGGAGGATGAGGAGCCATCTTACAAGGACGAGACATCATGGCCCTATGGAGGAGCGAATCCTTGGAGGATTTTCTCCAATCATCAGCGGTCCTCTCTTATTCCTCTGGGTCGGGGAAAGCAGATCCCTTAAGTGTCAAGTTCCTAAGGTGCGCCACTTCCGCTTCAGGCACCCGACGGTAGAATCTCCCAATCACAGTATCTCTTCTCTTTAGAATAGTATTTGCTCACAGCTTGACCACCTGGTGGTAAAGAAATTCCATGGTCCAGGTACCAGAAAGAGGAAAAACTCCAGGGACCTCCCTGCAGACTCCCTGAAATAAATCCTCGGATCTTACAATGTGACCCAATGACCCCAGCCATAGGTCTGCACAAAAAGACCCCTAGTAAGGGATTCTACGGTTAAGGCTGGAAGGGGCTCATTCTTAATCTCGTAGGTCTATGGAGCTCCCAGGAGCAACTCATGCACATCAACTGTCTGGAGTTATTAGTAGTATGTAATGTCCTTATTTAAGCGGAGCAGAGAGTAATAAGGAAGTACGTAGCAGGTCATTTAGACAATGCTACTGCCCTAGCTTACATCCGAAAGCATGGGGGGGAATGAAGTCGGAGTATCTATTCCAACTAGGGAAACAAAAGCTGCAGTGGATAGCAGTAAAGATTGTGCGTTTAGATCCCCATTTTTTTCAGGAAAAATTTAATGTCTTGCTCATAAGCTAAACAGGAGTCAGATGCTACATAAAAATGGTCTTTCAACCCTGGAGTGTCAAGATATATGTCCTGGAAGAGTGCAAGGTTAACTGAATGAAAACATTAGTTGTCGTAACACTTTGAGGAGATTCGTCCGACTTACTTTAAAAATCCTATGCTCACACACACACACACACACACACACACACATATATATATATATATATATATATATATATATATGTATATATATATATATATGTAAATATATATATATATACATATATATATATATATATATATATATAGAGAGAGAGAGAGAGAGAGAGAGAGAGAGAGAGAGAGAGAGAGAGAGAGAGAGAGAGAGAGAGTGTCTGAATCTCAGAATAACCTTTTTATTTTATATTATTATTTAAAGCCCTGTGAATGCACAACCGTCGACATACCCGAAGTTACAGGTCGGTAAGAAAAAAGAAAAAACTTACAGATAGGAAAATACAGAATATTCCCTATTCCCCCTAAAGATATTCAGTAAATAATACGAGGAGAAAACAAGAGATCTCAAAATTGCGGGGGACTACTTAAATCTAAGGTATTGTTTATACTTTTTTCCGAAGCTCAGCCTCATTTTGGACAGCCAAGGAATATTTTGGTGGCTAGTCTAATCTTAATTAGAGGTCGTCCAGTTGGCACTTCCAATTCATGTTCTGATCAGACATAAATTCTGTATAATAAAATAACGTGATAAATTGAGGTACTTCTTACCTGAACAACTTTGTCGGATATGGTTTGGGATTACAGTATTATTGAACGAATATACCATAGAAGTTATATGAATCGTCAACATTATGAAATAAACTTTTAAAAACAAAAGAAATTGACAAAAATATTAAAACAATTTTATACTGAAACAGCTACGTTTTATAGTTTCTTACTTCACATTAATTTCATGTAACCAAACTACTTTATGGCCGTTAACACAAAGTATCTTACACTAAGACATATAACCTACAGATTTTGAAAATAACCTTTTTTATTATGCCTTTAGATTACAGACATGTTAATCTTAACAAGAAAACCAGGAGCTAACAAATAGATCAACCACTAGAGCCAAAGCCCCATTTAAATAAATGTAGCATTGGGAAATAATAGAAGAGAAGAGACTAAAATATTCACATACCTGTGAATTCTCGATGAAAGAGATCCAGAACTCTCTTGTTCTCTTCTGATAGATATGGCATATACGCCGTCACGAAGCTAAACACCATGTAACTATTTAACAAGCTGTAAAAAAAATATATATAGTCAGTTCATTGACGAGTAAACAAAACATATTGAGTCAATCGAACACCTTTCAACGTATTACGAGATAAATACGATGCTTTACCATATCTTTTTATAATCTGTAAAACTCAACTACGCCATTCACTCCATTCAAAGTATACTTTACTATACGAGACACTTCCCTTTCTAAAACATTGCTACATAACACTTAATGTTTTATGCATACGTAAGAGAGGATAAAAGTTGTAATAGGCAATACCGTACTATAGTTATATCTGTGGACAGCTCAAAATTACCCTGAGTTAGCAGTTATTATAGTACACAATAAAAGTTTAGAAGTTTAGTTGAAATATTTGTTTGTAATTCCAGCAATTAGGTTACCAACAAGAAAGCGGATGAACTACTAAGTAATTCTACCATAAACTAAGTAAATGGTTAGCCTTATGGAATCATCGTTCCATGCCAATAGTAATTGTTTCCCCTACATGACCAATTATTAATTTCTTTATTTACTGGATGACTTTCACCTAATTTATAAATATCACGCTCACGCTTTTCCGTATTCAAACTTTAAAGTCTTTATTCTGCAATGTAATATATCTAAGATAATGACGGATTAAGTACAGCTGTACAATTATGAATGAATATTAATCTTTATGAATGCTACATTATTCTCCTTGCCTAATACTAGTTAAAATATATAACAACTTGACCTAGCTAGAAGGCAAATTATGAAGGATATTTAATTTGGAAATCCTTGACAATCATTATATAAAACCAGGTTGTCCCATCTCTTTCCGATGATCTTAATCTTATTAAGTCATAACCTAATTATGACTGCCATATATATATATATATATATATATATATATATATATATATTGAGCATTCAGTTAAGGAGAAATATGTAAAAGCCTAACAAATTGGAATTTTACTGAGTATAGGTATTCATGCATAATAAAGAAATACGCTTGACTTCATCATCTTGTAATGTATGTGTCAATTCAAGTTCCATACTAAATACTTCAAAAACCAAAATTGGTTATCTTAACTAAACAAAAAAGTTCATAAAACCAACCTTCTTGTAATATCAAAACAATATCAAATACAAATGTGAATTATCCTTCAGGACTCTATACTAGGTTTCTGAGACCCGTTAATCTTTCCACATAGAAACAACGTTAGCCCTGGTCATTGCTCGGATGGGTGACTGCTGCTGCTAAAAGCTACTGACAGTTAGTACTAGAAGTCCTCAGACCATGGACCTTAGGAGTATTGAGTAAGCTGATATGGATCACGGTGAGGTTCAGGGACACCAAGGGAAGAATGAATTTTCGTATAGTTCATTAAATAATTTCATACTAATGTTTAGTGACAAAGCGTTTTCGTAGAAAATAGTAGAAAAGTAATTACAACTTATAAATTCTAATGAGCAGATTGTATGCTCCGTGATTTCATCAATTATCAGAGCTACCCGGAAAACAAAAAAATTAAACCTCGTATTCAAACGTTCTTTTCAAATAAATCGGAAATCAACGAAATACAAAGGACATAATTATTCTCCCCTAATATTTATGAGTCGCCGAAGAGAACGAGACATTTGGCATATCATTAAACTTTATTGTGCTTTAATATGTTGAAAGTCTGGCTATATAATATATGCTCTATTTTGTTTCACATAAATTCTATCTTAGGTGCAATACCTACATAGACATCTTCAGTCATGAGTATAACATGACGTTAATATTATTATCGGAGCTATTAAAACACATAGGTGTGTGTAAGCGTTTTTCATTACAATTGTTATAGGAGAAATTAATTTGATAATCTATGATAAAATTTAAAGCAGCTATTTTTTCAATATTGATTATACAAAAGGTTTTCAAACAACAAATGTTCAATAAAAAATCTTTCTATTCCAGAGTTTCTACACCGTTCTCAAGATTACTTGATACCTGGTTCAAGATGTCACTATTTGTCCCATGGGTATATGTTGTATTGGGATGTTTAATTAAAAAAAAGCCTCGTAGAGGTAAATATTATGTTTCATTTGTGATTGTTTATTTTCTTTGATCGACTTAAATGAGTTTAGTTTTGAAAGAAAATGATAAGATAACACCAAAGAGATAATTAATATAGTTCAAACCATTGATGAAGGTATTAACAAAATCTGAGAACTCGATTATGTCACGAAAACACTGCACCAGTTTTAATAACCGATATATAGCTACTGGGAATTGGGCTAAAAATATCCTCAAATCCTAAGCAAGACACTGGAGTAAAACTGGTGGAAGTGGTATCACAAGTGTAATGTAATGGTACAACTACTTTACTTAAAATTCACATTGACAAGAAAAAGGCATATAAGAATATAATTTTCAGTTTGCACAGTCCAAGGTAACATTCATAATACTGTATCCCAAAGAAAGAGCTTAAGGTGTTTAATCAAGGTTTCCATTTACATGTCATTTAAACACACATGGTAAATAGTTCAGCTCATTGTGAGAGCGATACTGGCAAACAATAATATTCCACACTAAGGAAATGTGCAAATAAGAATCTTCATGGCAAGCTCTTTTTCATTTAAAATGGAGTATATCTTTTCGAGTTACGCTTGACTATAGAACACAAAACATTGGAATTATACGAGATTTTCTCAAAGATGTACAATGGTTTCTTTCTATTTTTTTTTTTTTTTTTTTGTAGGCAACAATATTAGGCGATGGGACTGGGGAAGTCATTCAGAATCACTTTGTATTTTGAAATTGTTTTCTATTTAATGAAAACAACGTGTACATGTTATCTTACTTTTAAAAAAATCTTGGCTGATGCATTGTACTTAGGTAACTATAAAATGTGCTCTGGTACTTGAGAAAGCAAATGGAAATGGCGAAAAGTATTTGCGTAATTACAATGATACCCTTATAAACCACCGAATTTAGTTATTTTTCAAAATATCTTAATAAGGGTTAGTGTGCGAGATGTCAGTAACATCATGCAAATGGGTAGTATATAGCCTATTCCATTATTATTCACAAGAAAAAAAAATCGAAGACTTAGATATTGGGTTAGCCAATTAAATAACATTATCAGAATTACTAATATTAAAATTGATATCATTATTCTAATCATCAATATTATAATAATCATCCAAATATATATATTGCTGTTTTATTACAATGTTTAAGAT
Organism: Palaemon carinicauda; assembly: GCF_036898095.1. Taxonomy (NCBI): domain Eukaryota; kingdom Metazoa; phylum Arthropoda; class Malacostraca; order Decapoda; family Palaemonidae; genus Palaemon; species Palaemon carinicauda. Next base: position 82,971,011 of record NC_090746.1, read on the forward strand.
ATAAAACCGGAGGCACAGTAATTATAGAACAATTAATAAATCTTGGTGACCTTTTAAATTTACATACTGTACATAGCTCGCAGTCATACATAGATTTCATAATTGTTTATACAAATTCACTAAATGCTTTTCTGACTCAGTTTCAGTAACTGCAGCCATGATTAATTTAGGAACTCCTAAGTTTAGAGAAACCTAATTCGACGTCCAGTCCGAATATCAATCAAGTGAGGAATGAAAATACAAAAATAATATGAGATTATATACTGAGGGTAATAATTTCGTTAGCAGGAACTGATTCTGTCAAATCAAAATTATATATTTTCTTTTTCAACCAGAATGGAATGAAAGATAAAATACGAGAGAATACGCCCAATTTATGTTTTCCCACTTGATTGATATATATTTACCTAATGTTCAACAGTTTCTGTATCTTTCCTTTTCTGAGAAATTACGCTAAAAACATTAAATCAGATTTCAATTTAAAAGTTCAATAATTCCTTACAGTCAAATATACACGAAATCTTATGAGAAATGATTCAGTATGACTTCGTATGTTTAGAAGTTACTACTGTGCTCAAATTTGAATAGTATCAGAAACTATGACTCCATAGGCTAATCATTTTCCCATTACTTTCTTCTACATACTGTATGTCTATAACCATATGAAATGTGTGGGTAGTTCTTAAATTATTTCACAAATAGCATATTCCAAAAAATCATGTCAGTATAACACAAAAAGGAAAGTATACTTTTATAAGTTATAAAATCACACCATAGTATCTTTATTTGATAGGTTAAATATAAACTTACTATAATTACCTTCTATCTGTCGAAGAAATTATTTTTGAGATATCACTAAAATATTCTCTAGAGACAACAAGTACGTGCGATCTGTGGTCTAATTTGCTGTGGGGAAATATATGTCGTAGCAAGTCCAACCAAGGAACCTGTAAATATGAGATTAAATTAACACCGAAAGTATATAAGAAAATATTTCAGACATAATACTCATAATCATGGTCACTGGAAATTTTAAAGTTTCTAGTTATCTCTAAGATTTTCTACTATTAGGTCTTAATGAAAATATAGTTTCTAGAAGCATGAATAAAATGAGCTAATTAATCTACGTAATAATAAACTCCTACAGCTGTTTCAGTGATGTGCTCTGGCATTACTGGTCCATTCTGGTAATGTAACCAAATTGAATTTAGGTAATCTTCAAACACCAAATAAGGGGACCTATGAAAAATTGCAACCGCATATCTGTTTGCAAGAAAAAAAAATATTTGTCTCATAAATACAGGTGGGGGAACATATCTGAAGGTTCGATTAGAAACATGTCCCATTTAACATATCGTACACAAGTTTTAATTTTCAAACTAACCTGGTGAGGAAGCATATGTGTTTTGTACCATATTCTTATAAAAAAAAACTCTATATGGTATATAGTTCAATCAAAGTCACCATAATGTATCTAAACAGTGTTTGTGTACACTACAAGACATGATGAGATATTTTCTTAATCATATGGACATACAAATAATAACCTTTAGTTTGCACAGTAATTTTAGTATTCAGATTCTTCATGCAAACATTATCTACAACTTGAATGGTTTAAGTTTTAATTACATCTGGATAAATGCTGAACTATTAGTCAGATAAAGATTTAATATATAAAGACTCTACAAGACTGTAGTTGCAGTGCATGAAGATGATTGACATACATCGCCAATTCATCAAAGCATAGAAAATTGGGAATTGGAACCATCATTTAAATTCAGATGAAGTCATGCTATCTTACTTGGCTGCGGCATGATGCAGCCTATATACAAGATATGCTATACTTATTTGAAACAAAAACTTCCACTTGCAGAGCAGCATCCCACTCTATAGGCAGCCTCCATGTCTGGGCACCATGTCATCTGTAGAAATGATTACTACTGGGCTTGAATTTTATCAGAGCTGATCATAGCATAAACACTCATGAGAACCATGAAGACTAAAGGTAGTCGTACAAGAGGTTGTGGAATGTCTGAGGTTCAGCATGCACAGTGCCTTCTTTCCATGCCAGCCAGTTTTGATATCAATAAAGCTATGCAGAAACTAACAAGCCTGGCTTGAGAGACCAGTGAGCACTTTGTTGCAACTTTGAGATGGCAAACAATACCAGTCGTAACTTGGCAAATATTTTTTACACGATTTTGAAATCTAAGAAAAGGAGCAATGCACTTGAGTATACATTCAAGAAGGAAAGGGCTATTTCAATGAACATGAAATTTCAGGCCACTATTTATAGGGAGTCTGTTAGTGTAAACCTTCATCTCTTCCAACAGTTGCTGAAAACACTGCACACATTTACAGGCATGATCTCTGCAACTAACATCCTCTCTCTTGGAGCCATCTGGACTACCAAGAGTAGTCAAGAAACCAGCTCTAGCTGATACCATATAGACTGAAAGACAGGGGAATAAAATAACAGCACCGTCCTTGATGGTGGGTACCTTCTTTACAGGCTGCCAGGTACAACAATCGTCTCCATCCGTAAGATATACGTTGGTTACGTTAAAATACTATTTAACCTAGTAAAATCGTAGCCCTCCTGAAAGCACTCAAAGTTAGAGCATTTCAGATAAACGATTATCATGATTGAATACTTGACCTTATAAAACCAAAGTGTAACATACATTGATGATACATTCATACGACCTTAAAATTATCAAACACTTAAGGAACTTGTATTTATTCTTCGAGAATACCGAGTATTTTTTTTTGGGGGGGGGGGGCTTTGATGTGCATTCTCTCTTATATTTTCTTTGAAATAATTTTAAGAATAAAGGAAAATTATTCCTAACTTCTGTATAATACAAGTCAACCTGTGATGGAAGATGACTGAATACTAGGAAATTGAATCCTACAAAAGATGGAAATTTGAAAAGAAATGGAAAAAGACTTGATTATTAAGCCAGTGAATAACAATGAGCAAAAGGACAACTTGCTTTAAGAGTTTATCAAAACTCGGACTACAAAAAAAAAACATTACATATAATACCAAATATAATCTTTTTTTTGCAACACAAACTATTTCTTAAAAGCTTTAGCTACCTAGTTTTAGTGGCATCCTTGTCAATGAAGAATATATCAAAATCCAAATTGAAAAAAAAAAAAAACAGGGAAAATTTACATATTTAGTGGATAAATTCGAGCCTCTTAAGATACCATAACTCTTTAAAAGTATTCACGATACCATAGAGACCAACGTTTGCTCTTCCACTAATATACAGATCGACATGACCGAATAACGTGACCAAATATCTAGTAGGTCTATTAACCTGACCATCCTGGCTATCATAAATTCATTTTTATTAATGGTGAACTTTTCCATAACCTTTAACACACACATAGAATTATCAGATTACCATAGGGTACACCAGAGAAACAGCTGTTAGTTAAAAGCTTATTAAAACACACACATACACACACACACACACACACACACACATATATATATATATATATATATATATATATATATATATATGTGTGTGTGTGTGTGTGTAAATATACACACAAACTATAGTATACACACATATATATACATATATATACAGTATATATATATATATATATATATATATATTATATATATATATACACACACACACACATATATATATATATATATATATATACAGTATATATGTATATATATATATATATATTTATATATATACATATATATATATATATATATATATATATATATATATATATATATATATATATATATATTGTGTGTGTATAGCCGTAATAAACGTTAAGTACTAAAACACCATTAAATCATTATACCTTAAGATGAACCAATTAAGGCCTGTACTGTGTATAATGTGTAAAAGAAGAGAAAAAAAGATACTTACAGTCATTGCAATCTGTGACAGCTCGCCTATAGAAATAAGGTGGTTGGACTGCAAAGGATCATTCATGACAGACTCGGGAGGAGTAATCTCTGCTATTCGACTCTCGTAGTGAAACAGATGATTGGCA
>NC_090746.1:82982551-82995051 GCF_036898095.1 Palaemon carinicauda
AATTTTCATTTTAAGACATGTGGTACAGCAATGTGTAGAATATAGAAATCCCCCTTGCAGGGTCCCCCTAAGCCCTCCTCACCATCCAACTTCAACACGTGCCCACACCATCTAAGTCTTGACACTATTTTTATCTCAGTAATCTTCACTACACTTGCCATCCTTCTTATTTCACCATTTTCCAATCTTTCAAACAGTGATATTTCCATATCTACCTTATCTCCGTTCTCTTAAGCTTTGTTTCCTCATTTCATCTTAAAGCCCAAGTTTCTGATCCATACAATCACACTTTTCCCATGCCCTTTTTATCCTATTCTCAACTTCAGCCTCATATCCTCCTCCTGATTTATAGTAGATCCCAAGTATCTAAATAGTTCTACCTGTTTTATAACTGCTCTTCTACTTGCATGTATGGCTATCCTGTCCCTACCTTCCTTGATGATAGCCATGGCTGCAATTTTATCCATATTCACCCTCAACCCCCCCCCCCCCCTTTCTAAAGTCTCTTGCCGCTCTACCATCCTTCTCTGTAATTTTTCATTTTCAGCAGTAATAACCAAATCATCAGCAGACAGCAATTCCAACAATTCTTCTTTTCTTATCCCTTCTCTTAACACACTCGAGACCAACACACATAAAAACCGGCTTAATGGTGACTCCCGATGCAATCCAACACTAACTTCAAAGGTTTCCGTTTCTCCAACAGCTGTTATTACTTTTGTCCTTGTTCTTTAGTAAATCATCTCTACCATTCTAACCAACTTCTATGAGAATTTCCTCTTCCCCAAGCACCAAAATATCACTTCTCTTGGCATTCTGTCATAAGCCTTCCCTAAATCTACAAGAGCACACAAGAGATTCTGGTTTCCCTCTAGTCTCTTTTCCCGTAACTGGCTCATTATAAAGATGGCATCCACAGTCAATTTCCCCTTCATGAACCCATAATGCCGTTTTCCAATCTTTAAAATCTCTCATCTTATACCCTCTCTAACACTTTAAAACCAGGCTCTGTTAACTTAATTCCCCTGCAGTTACTGCACTCCCTGATGTCACCTTTCTCCTTGAATATAGAAACCATTAGACTCGCCTTCCAGTCTTTAGGCATTATTTCCCCTTCGCATATTGCTCTCAATAAATCCAGCATCAAAAGCTTTCTTATGGTCTAAAATGTCATACATCCTGGTTTGTCATACTCTACAGATTTTCCAATAGATTGTAGATTACGTGGATATGGTCAGTTGGTGAAAACCCACTTCTAAAGCCTGCCTGCTCTCTTGGTTAATTAAAGTCTATTTGGCCTAATATGGTCTTTCTAAATATTTTACATATTTCTAAGAGTAAACTCATTGCACTGTAATTTCTCAGGTCATTTGTGTCTCCCTTTTTGTGAATTAGTAATTCATAATAATAAAGATTTTCCTAACTATAGGCACAAATCATTCTTGCAGACATTCTATGTAAGTTCAGCGAGTCTTCCTGCAATTAAATCTCCTCTATCTATCATTAAATCAATTGTTAGGTTATTTTCTCCTCCTGCTTTGCCTCTGTTCATGTCTTTTAATGCTTTCGTTACTTCTCCTACTGTTACTTTTGGGACCATCTCAGGTGTTTCATTATCTATATTGATAAATTATTTCTTATATCATTATTATATAGCATTATATAGATATCCTTTGCCATTCTATCTCTTCATCTCTTCTGTTAATATTCTCATTTGCCTCCTTTTAAGCAAATACCTGTTGGCCCCATATTCAAAGTCTTCTTTTCATTCATGTGAGGCTTCTTTAGTGGTTCCTCAACTTTGGTCTGATTGTGTTTACGAATGTCTTGGGATTTTAGTTTGTTTATTGTTTTGGATAGTTCTGCTATTTCTATTTCCTCTCTATCAGATGGAATACTCAGGTTTCATTTATAAAGAATTGTAAGCTATCTATCACCATGACCTTTTATTATGTCAATACGTATTCCTTAAGGATAAGTTCTTAGATATTTTTGTTTTTCGTCATGCTGGTTAATTACTTCGAAACATTTGTGCGTAACTACTTCTTCTCTCAAAAATTATTTGCTTATACATAACACCAATCTAAACTTGGCGTTGATTTTGACAGTGTATCGGAAGAACAACAGTGTTTATATCATCAAAATTCATATAAAAATAGTTATAGGAAATACTTCCAATCTATGTACCAGAGGCAGCTTTCATCTTTGGGAATACGGCAATTGAGTCTGGAATTTTATCTTAATTTTTGATAGAAATACTGTATGGAGACTTGAAACCCAACGACAGATGCAAATTTAATTATGTTGATAAGAGATTTTGCGTGGATATATATATATAATATATATATATATATATATATATATATATATATATATATATATATATATGTATGTATATATATATATATATATATATATATATATATGTGTGTGTGTGTGTGTATTTATAGATACACAGAAAGATAGATAGAAAGAAAGATAAATCGATGATATTTTGAAATTAGACGTTCTCGTTAAGAAAGGTGACATATGAAGGAGAACAGGATAATCAAAGCAACGTCTTCTACACCTTTCCACAAGGCTTGCCCTTTTCTTACACTGACCTATTTTTTTTTCATTTCTATCATTTTTCCCTATTTTGCAAACCCGTTTTTTTAAGGATTTTAGGACCCTAATGTATACAGACGTCTGGCAGAGCATTTGAAAAGAAAATCTTTAGACGTTCGTCTTTTTCTTCAGGCGTCATATTTCGTTCAAATCTTTCAATGTGTCCAAACCACCTAACTAAATTAGTTTATTATCTATACTAACAGTTCCTCCAACATATTTCTCTTTTCTATGTATTCATTATCATTTCTACAGTTTTTAATCATCATGTATCACAAGAACAATTATTCATCTGTACAGTATCTAATTTCTTTAATTTTCATGACTATCCACATTTCATTCCTAGAAGAAATATTGGCTCAAAAATATCTTCACACATTCCAGGTTATGCTTTCTTACGTACTATTTTTTAATTTAGCTTACCAAATAAATTACTTTCCCTTAGCTTTAATGATTTGCCTGACTCCCAATTCTCAAAGTATTTATGATACGTTTAAATACAGTAGCTACGTGATTAAGATTTCACTCACAAACCTTCCATAAGAAAATCAACTTTTCATGTTATTGGATTCGATTCCCTCAATCATACTATGGTGATTCTTTGTATTAAACGTCCTCTAACAAAGTCTATAAATCTTTTCTATTAAGTTTCGGTAGTTTTAGCTACTTTTACCCATATCTCAAGGGAAAAGCTCCTCTTATTAGACTGGATCGAAACACCCATCAGATCAACTGTGCTGATATTTGAAAGGGGTTGCCAGACTTGAGAATGCACTTCCAACTTTTATTCTTCCTGACGCATAACCTTTACAGTTCTTGTCATACCTATTCAAAGGCAATTGCTTGCTTGTCCAAGTTGTCTATAACTAAAAGATACGAAAAAAACAACTATAGTCTTGAAACAAACAATGCATCTTTGTAAGAAACCGCTACAACGATAGTAATATGCCTGTCTATCTTGTTTTCTGAAGTGAAATAAACATTTAACGATTCAAGTATAACTTTGTTTCTAAATAAAATTCGTATTTCTTATGTACCACACAAAGTTAAGATATTTCATAATACTAGAGACGCAATAAAAACGGACAAAACATTGATAATTATATATAAAAAAAAAAAAAATCTATTCAGGTATTGACCAAATTTACAGAACATTAAAATAAAATTAAATAAAATCTCCTCCAAAAATACTGAATTAAAATAGCCGAAAACTAGATAAAAATCTATCACCTGGTACCACAAAATAAGAAAGTGATCTGAAAATACGTGCAAAAAAAAAAAAAAAAAAAAAAAAAAAAAAATCACACAAAAGAAATTATTTCCTTGAACACGAGGACATTTATATTCCTGGGCTAAGGCTAATATTTGTCAGAAGATATGAGAAATACCTTTGAACAAGCTAAGCAGATTACGTAAGTTGGTTTAGAAATCAGTATTCTGCAGGGTTCTATATTGGCATAACTCCATTTACTGTATATATGCAAGTGTAGTATTTGTACATTTAATGAGCCAAAAACAAAAAAACAAATGGCAAATTGATCTATACTACCTCTCTGTTTATTCATTGCAACATTGTTGCTAATACCGGATGACTATGGTTTTCTTTTGAAATGATTAAAAATTACAAGTATATCTTCAGAATCATTATTGAGTTACAAAAGAGCCAAACTTTCGTATATATCTAAACATTTTGTTAATGTTTAATGACACTGTAAATCGGGTTATTGAAATATGTAACACAGCCGGTACGAATACATTTTTTTTTAACGGCCACATTGATCTTCAAACTTTAAAAAAAAGTCTTCACACATTTCGGATATGAATGTGACTACTAAGCCTTAATCTAAATAGATATATAAATAAAGGAGGTCTTACATTACATGAATCGGTTCGAATCTCGTAATCGTTTGTTGATCTACTTCCTCACTTGAAGTGAGATTTATTCGTAATAAGTTTACCGCAAATAAGAGAAGAATTCGAGAAAATAAGTAATTGTTGAAATGTTTTCAACAGATAAATAACAAATGACCAAATCAAAACTCAGTAATCTAATAATACTTAGATGTCATTGGAATAATTTTATCTAAAAGTATTTCTTGGTACTTATACAGTATATATATATATATCTTTATTTAATGAATTTATTGTATAAAGAAGCTTATCCCGTAAATTATATATACTGGAAGCAAAAATAAACCCTAATTTATCAATAAGAAAATATCTCCCCCCCCCCCCTTTTTTTTTTTTTACAAAATACTATGCAGTTGATAAAAGAAAATGAGACCACAAGTAGAGTCTAATTATCAGCTCTTATTTTTTTTTTTTTACTTTACGTTTGTTATATTCAAAGAATCAACTCTAATCAGCTTCGAGTCCTTAATATATTTTCCTGAGATTGAAATCATTAACATATTAAGTTGCACTGCCTTACAGGCGGGAATACTTATACACACACATTCTTATCTATTATACAAATTTTGAAATATTCCACGCTGTAATAGCGAATTACTATACAGGCACTGATACCAAGACACCAATTTTCGCTGAAATCCTTTCCCATGAAATCAACAACATCTAGCAGCGGAAGCATCTGAAGTAGAACTACATACAATGTGCGTTTCAATGAAAGAACAAATACTGTTTTCAACTTGTAAAAAGAGCTACCAAAGCCCAGGAAAGAGACATAAGGACGAACATTTCGAAAAAAAGGTAGCAGCTGGATTTTGCAGATTCTACATGATCAGAAAGCATACTTTATTTTACAATGAAAGCTTAATATTTAAAAGTCTAAAAAATAACAGTAAACAGTATTAATAGGTCCCAAGAGTTCAGTTTAACCCGAGCTCCCAAAATCCACCTCATCCAGCTGTTACCACAAATAAATATATCTACAGGTGATTTCAAAAACTCCACACGAGTGAAAGGAAGGTTGAATATTGAATACAGCCAATAGACACCCGATCGTCCATCCACAATAAACTTAGATATAAAATCTTATTTGAATTAGAAATTTAAAATAACTTTCTACATTTTTCCAATTATGTATAAAAGGAGTATCCAAAAGTAGATAATAATCAATACTGATCAATTAAAAAAAATAATAATTTTGTAAATAAAAGAAACTATCCGCTGGGTTTAGTCAAACCCACGGTCTCTGGTGTTAAATTTATCAATTCTTAGTTGCTTAAACGCTTTATAAGTTAGATAATAATTACTATAGCTCCAATTAAATAACTCAGATGGGTAGATCGGGTGTAATTGGAGAAGTAATATCCCAGAGGTGATAGGACTGATAGGTGTCTCATTTTGGTGGGTAAAAACGAAAGGCCCGAGAGCCTCCAAAAGCGTATTACATTGAATTTGAATAAGTAATTTTGAAGGCGTTGCAGCGGCATCACTTGGGAGGGCCCCAAACACACAGACTTTCCCTCTCTCAGCTTCTTTGGAAGGCGCATTTGCAGGAACTGTGAGGGTTGTTGTGATGGTGTTGGTGATGGTCGGTTTTAAGGAAAGCCCCACCAAGTACAGTTATAGGGTCAGCCAAAGCCCAATGTACACATTATCGGTGGTGGAGAAGAATAGGAATGAGAACCGTAAAAAAAAATGGGAAGCAATTGGAAACATTATCCTATTAAATCCAAGAAGGATGAAGCGTTTTGAACAGGCAATGATAAGAGGTAATGAACAATACAATAACAATGCAATACCAGGTTAATCCATTCTGAAAATATAACATCAATAGGAAAATTGGAGATCGTGGCATTAGCATAAACTATCAGAATGTCATAAACTAATTCAGAAGCACTGCTCACTAATATCTAGTATGAAATTAAAAGAAAACAATTAAATAAAAAATGTACAACTAGACTTGTCTTTCCAGGCAATAAAGCTTTGCATGCGAACACACTCTCTCTCTCTCTCTCTCTCTCTCTCTCTCTCTCTCTCTCTCTCTCTCTCTCTCTCTCTCTCTCTCTTGGTGGCTAGAACATTTGCAGCAATCACTTGAATTAGCACATTGTCTCAAAAGGCTTTTTATAGAGTTTCTGATTATTTAGCTTTTCAATCTCTCAGTACGCACCTTACATTACATTATGTTATATGTTATAATATATATGTATACATACATATATACTCAGGGGCGGAAGAGCATCTTTTTGGGTGAGGAGGGGTCTAATGTTTGAGGAGTTACTGACGTGGGGGGTCTGGGGGTCCTCCCCCTGACAGCTGATTATAGTAGCCACAAAATCATATTTTTTTGGACGATTTTTGTGACCAATTACAATTTGTATAAAATGACTATTATAAAAGACCGGTAGGCCTACTTGATTAATTCCCCCCCCCCCCCCCAAAAAAAAAAAAAAAAAAAAAAAAAAAAAAAAAAAAAAAACATACTGACAATGTTGATTCTTTGCTATAAACTCATCCCATTTTTGATCAAATCAATGCTATAGGTTTTCTAATCCTACTATGTTTTTACTTACGATTTATTATGACTATCATTTGCTTTCAGTTCTAATTTTATCTTAAAACTTTTAGCGGCGTTAAAATTATCAATTTCATCTAATTTCTAGAATAAAATTTTCTAATGTTCTAATTGATAATTATGCTATCTGTCTTTGGTTTTAAACTATGATGATAAGGTATGAACTAGAATCAGCACAAGAGATCGGTGGAAAAGTTCCAAAACAAGATCAAGGAAAACTATAAAAAACACAAATAATCTGACAAAGAAAAGTTTGGAAATGAGGGTAAAATCCAAGTGAGATAAGATGGAATTGGCATAATTATCGAAAACAGTAATAAAAACACAATCAGACCAAAATTAAGGAAAAACCAAAGAATGGAAGAAGCATCAAGTTATTGATAAGAAGACTTGGAATAGGGTCCCAACAAATTATTATTATTATTATTATTATTACTAGCCAAGCTACAACCCTAGTTGGAAAAGCATGATGCTATCATTATCATTATTATTACTAGCCAAACTACAACCCTTGTTGGAAAAGCATGATGCTATAAGCCCAAGGGCTTCAACAGGGAAAAATAGCCCAGTGAGGAAAGGAAATAAATAAACGATATAAGAAGTAATGACAAAATGAAAAAAAATAAAAACATTAACAACATTAAAACAGATAGTTAATATATACACTAAAAAAGACTTATGCCAGCCTGTTCAACATAAAAACATTTGCTGCAAGTTTAATCTTTTGAAGCTCTACCGATTCAACTACCCGATTAGGAAGATTATTCCACAACTTAGTCACAGCTGGAATAAAACTTCTAGAATACTGTGTGGTATTAAGAATCGTGATGGAGAAGGCCTGACTATTAGAATTAACTGCCTGCCTAGAATTATGAACAGGATGGAACTGTACAAGAAGATCTGAATGTAAAAGATGGTCAGAATTATGAAAAATCTTATGCAACATGCATAATGATCTAATTGAATGATGGTGCCAAAGATTAATATCTGTATCAGTAATAAGAAATTTAATAGAAGGGAAGTTCCTCTCCAACAAATTTTGATGTGTTATTATATGATATGCATATAATTATCCATCCTTTTCGTAAACTAGGCATGCAGTTAATTCTAATAGTCATGTCTTCTCCATCATAAGGTACAAGACTGTACAGTATTCTAGAAGTTTTATTCCAGATATGACCAAGTTGTGGAATGATCTTCCTAATCTGGTAGTTGAATCAGTAGAACTTCAAAAGTTCAAACTTGCAGCAAATGTTTTTATGTTGAACAGTCTGACATAAGATTTTTTTATAGTTTATATATGTAATATCTGTTTTGATGTTGTTACTGTTCTTTTTTTAAAAATTTTATTTTAATTGTTCATTATCTCTCATATGATTTATTTATTTCCTTGTTTCCTTTCTCCACTGGGCTATTTTTCCTTGTTGGAGCCCTTGGGCTTATAGTATCTTGCTTTTCCAACTAGGGTTATAGATTAGCTAATAATAATAATAATAATAATAGTAGTAGTAGTAGTAGTAGTAGTAGTAGTAGTAGTAACAAATACACTCACATATACTGTATATCTGCCATATATACAGTATACATGTGTATATACATATGCATGTATATATATTTATGTATGTATATATGCATATATTTGTACAAATATAATTATATTCATATGTGTATATATATCATCATCATCATCATCATCATCATCTCCTACGCCTATTGATGCAAAGGGCTTCATGTGTATATATAAAAATTCATATACATAAGCATAATGTATATATATATTGAATAATTTCTTGTTCTAACATAGAACAAATTGCTTTTGAATGGTAATTCTTATGAAGAATGAGTTACAAAATTCATGCAATTTAATACCTTTTAATGTTTTCTGAAGTAAGAGAAAGAAAAGTAAATTTTTGACAAAAAAAAAAAAAAGTGGGGTGGGGGCTTTAGCCCCCCAGCCACCCTCCTGCTTCTACACTGTGTGTGTGTACATATTTATCACGTATGGTAACAGGCTTCGACAGTCCTGAAATGTTTCTGAGACAGACGAATTTAACTACTTAGATACATTTTAAAAATCAGAGATATGACCCGTATATAAACTTGAACTTTGAGTTTTTTTCTCTGATAATATATCAATATTATCCAATTACTACTCACTAACTCGTACATTTACTTTAATTACTTGAAGGCCTAATAAATCCTTTCAACAGAAAAAATGCATTGTTCTGTTGATTTACAACAGTGTAGTGTGTTTTATATTTCACTGAATATATTTACCGCAAAACTTCAATTTTCACAAAAATAGAAGGCGCTCTAACTCAGATTAGTTGTTTTACAGAGTTTCTTACATGTTTAATTATTTCATTCTACTTCTTGAAATAATTTTAGTTACCTTAATTAACAATTAAAAATTTATGCTAATGAAAAGTATGACGGAGTAGCCTACTATATTATAAATGAATAATGAGAACAAAATAGCGGGAGAAGGTTACTATAAACTTAAACCACAGTGGCATGATAGCTTTAGACTGAATGTGGAGAAAAATAAGATTAATCAAAATTTATGCATGAACCGTCAATTTTCTTCACTGGATAAGAGAACACCATTTAATTAGACTTGTAATTAATAACAAAATATTAAAATGAATATAAGTATATATAATATGGTCATTAATTTAATTAAATATTCACTTAAATTCCGATTAGTAACATGAACAATTAGTCGCTCAAATCATAAAACATTATTATTCAATCAAAAGCTCATTAGCTCAAAATAAAATAGATAAAAGGTAATTATCAAATAAATCAGTTTTCACTTGCTTACTATGATTCATCAGTATTTTTAAATAATTTCCACATAATGATATGAACATTAAAACCCATTGAAAAACAACTAGATGCCTGTTCTATTGCAAAACCCCAACTAGACTGGGGTTCGAGTCCCGCTCAAACTCGTTAATTCCTTGGGTCGCTGCAACCTCACCATCATTGTGTGCTAAGGATGGGGTGTTTGGGGGAGCCTATAGCTTTATCTGTTGAGTAATCAGCAGTTATTGCCTGGCCTTCCTCGGTCCTAGCTTGGGCTTGGGCGCTGATCATATTATGTAATATGGTCAGTCCCTAGGGCATTGTCCAGCATGATAAGGCAATGTTTCTGTCCCTTGCCTCTGCCATTCATGAGGGGCCTTTAAACCTTTAAACACTTAGGGACCATGAGTGGGGGAGACTCCTTCATCTTCGGGTAATGAAAGGGAGAGAATGTATGGGAAGCCTATGTCCTGTTCTAAACGCAATATGATTTTTTTTTTTGGACTTTAATAATGGATTAGAACAATGAAATACCTGGTTTCCCATAATATTGCCGCCTGGAATTCCGTTAATACTTAAGGCAAATTCCGCTGAAAAACTTAAGAGACAACACCCAACAATGTATGGGACAAACCATCCCTTTCCTGGAGTGAACAGTCAAAAAATTAATATTTTATATACTACATATATGAAAATGAAAATGGTGGGGGTGGAGGGAGATATATTCAGTAAATAAATGAATATTTTTATTTACTACATATATGAAAATGAAAATGGTGGGGGTGAAGGGAGATATATTAATGCAACCCAGGAGGTAGTTGTATTAAGATTGATATACTGAATACGTGGAAAATTGTATTTCTAATATAAACATATATTTCTTGTTTTAGTAAGAGTAAAGAACACTGAAGGTATCTTAGCTCTTGATGCATCTGGATATACCGAATTTCCCAATGAAAGTATGGTTAGTCATAATAAACATGAAAAAAAAAATAAAAAATTGTGAGATGTACGAATAACCTACAAAAATTTTACATCCTCCCTTCAGGTGGAATTGCTGTGATTGCTATCATATTAAAATAAGTATCAATTTCAATGAGATCATACGTCTCATTATGGGTAAGTAGTAATGTTATTGCTAATGTATCTGTGGGAAGACATATCAAGTTGGGGATACATTTTTGGAAGGGCAAGTATAGTTTTAGGAATAGAGGTCTTATTTGCTTTTTCAAACGGCGGATAAGGAAAATGTGTTATGTAATAAGAATTGTAATAAGTTAATGTCTTTTGCAATAACGGATATATCAAATCATGTTAAAATCTCTTCAGATTCAAATATTATAAAATACAATTAAGCAACGATAAATATCTTCCATATTGAAGCTAGATAGTCATTTTATCTGAATCAAACAAACATGTGTACAAATGAGAATAGAAAAATTAGTAAATTAAGGACACAAAGGGTTACGAAGAAAGTTTTAATGTATTACCGATTTTACTGTCCTTAATTTAGGACACGATTAAATGTTTCCTTGGGATGTCGTATGACCTATTAGCGTACAGAAGGCCTATTGTAATACCTATACCAAGGTCTATAGACCTTGACCTATAGTACCATAAATAGCTCAATACGTGTCAAACATGTTTTGGAATGGTAACGCTTTAATTACTTCGATTAGGAATTCAGTAAATGGCGAGATCTTCGTGCTCAATAAAAAGAAAAGCATTTTAAATAGTGAGAAATATAGTTTTCATCCAGTCTTGATATACTCATTTCTTGGCAACAGACATTAGTAATTGAGACATTGAAGGTGCAATATCCCAATTTCAGGATAAGGGAAGGAAAAACTTTGTCTTGTGTTGCAAGCTTGAAAAGAGGCTATAAAGAATTCTAGGACCTTCAATAATATGGCATTGAACTATCGTGAACTTCTGAGTAATATCAAATCCTTTCACTTTGCTACCAAGGTCATACAAAAATCGGTGAGAAGGACTACGATTTAAGTTAATCAAAAAATAAATAACAACAATATACTTATAGATATATAACTCTAAAGTTCAACAGGATTCAATTTAACTATGCATTGGTTTAGTCTCATCAAAGAAATCCATAGTAACGTATTTCATGTTTAACCTTAAAATGAAAGAGGGCACAAGGAGAGTATAGGGTCTATAATACGCATTCTATGAGGAAAAACTATGCTAGAGACAAGAAAGTTAATTATATTTATACCTGAATACATTTTAGCAGAAGACCTCAATATAAAAAGTCAAAGACATTCGTTCACAAAACGTAAAGCAGATCATAAGGAGCAACAAAAATCTAATATACGATCGGAATATTGTACAATGATTAGCTGCACACACTATAAATAAATATATATATATATATATATATATATATATATATATATATATATATATAGATATATATATATATATATATATATATATATATATATATATATATATACATACATTTATATACATATATATTATATCCAGGAATGCTCTATACCTACAGCTTGGAAAAAACAAAAACTTTATCAATATGCTCATTCACAAAAAGAGACACAAAAGACCAGAAAAATTTCCGCCCAAT
>NC_090746.1:82997551-83012551 GCF_036898095.1 Palaemon carinicauda
GTTCATTTCGTGATTTGCATGAAAAGAATATAGCCACCAATAAATTACGACTTTCATACAGCATGCACACAATCCAATTTGATAAACCCATCGTTAATCCTTTCAATCTAAATTTACTCCTCATACTCAGATACATGCAGTATATACATCTGTGTCCCTCCATAAATACCACTAAAAGCTTTGTACAGACGTGGATCTTACCTCAGTGTTTGGCGTCCGATCATAATAGCTCGGATGTGGCATCGAAAACCCCGATGGCAGCAGCTGGAAATCAATGGAAAAATTAGGTCAAAAAGTTTTTCAAAGCTCGCTCAAATTAAGAAATGTAAAATAGCAACATATCAAATAGTTTCCTAATGAATTCGTTACTAACAATAAAAATATCAAATATGGAATTGCTTTCAAGTAAAATATCAAGTATAATTCATATAAATAAAAACACTGAATTACAAGACATTATTGATTCGGCGATTATTTTGATGCAAAATTGGTTGCCTAGTCCTAAATTTCTATCCTTAGATTACAGGTTTGATGAAAACAATATTCTGGATCACTGACTTCGAATTAAATTCTATTATAATTTTTCACTTATACATGGTGGAACTAAACAAACATATTAATCGCAATGACTTCCCTGTTCATACATAAATAATATTACTTCTATCAATAAAACATTAAGGAGCCATATCAAAAATAATTTATTTGAGGACTATTTTGAAAAATGTAAAGCATTCCCTTTATATATTTAGTGATAACTGGTAAGATATATTTTTTTAATAATATTTCCATCAAACTAAGATTCATTACTGATAGGGTATTGGTTATTTGAATTTAGCATACCAATGTCAGTTTTAGGGACTTGCAGCGTTATCTTGTTCGTTAATTAATATTTCTTGAAGAAATAACTCCACTCTGCATATCTTTAAGCTGTGTGTGTGAGAGAGAGAGAGAGAGAGAGAGAGAGAGAGAGAGAGAGAGAGAGAGAGAGAGAGGGGAGAGAGAGAGAGAGAGAGACCTATATTAATTGAATTTCCTGTGAGCGAGATAAATAGAAATCTTTACTCTCACTCTTCACGAGAGAGAGAGAGAGAGAGAGAGAGAGAGAGAGAGAGAGAGAGAGAGAGAGAGAGAGAGAGAGAGAACATAAAAAAATGTCCGTAACCTCTCTTTTTCCTCTTGCTCTCTGATAATCTCGAAGAACATATCCAATAAATAAGGATGACAATATATGTCACTAAAACGATGGGAGTAAGATATAAAAATAACAGCGGATACAAGAAACTAAATTAATCAACATCAATCTCTCTCTCTCTCTCTCTCTCTCTCTCTCTCTCTCTCTCTCTCTCTCTCTCTATCTCTCTCTCTCTCTCTCTCTCTCTCTCTCTCTATGTATATATATATATATATATATATATATATATATATATATATATATATAAAGAATAAAGGATGAATAAATTTCGAAAATTTCACCTTTTCAAGATTGGACTTGCAAAATACTGCCTTTCAATAAATTACAATGAGGGGTAAAGATGATAAAGGCTTGCATAAACGTTCACAAACAAACTCTTTTCCATTATCGATCTATTTCCCTTGACAGGGGGGGGCTCCGAAGAAGAAACAACATAATTATCACTGGCACATTCATCTATCAATTGTTTAATTGTGAATTAACTCCATAGTACAGTAAAACATAGATAGTATTAATTGCTTCCAAATTCCCAAGAAAGAGTGGGTGGAATAGCCAGCTCGATGAACTCCTCATGGAAGGTTCCATCAAAATTCAAAGTTATAGTCTAGCATATACTGTATATCTGCAATATGCTACCTGCTTTTCCAAGGATAATAACATCACTATAATAGTCAGATGCTTCTGACATGACAAAGCCCACATCTTTCTGGAGAGACTGAAGAACATCCTTTCCCAGCTTGTTAGCTTCCAACGCGGATATTTCTGACAGAAATTTTTCCTTAAGTCTTGTGGAGTTGACTGCAGTTGCATCATCACCCAGCTGCTCCAGATGCTGGGAAAACAGGTGAAATATATCTGCAAGATGGAAAACTGCAGTACCCTCACCAGACCTGGTGGCATACACTGGATATGTACTATCTCTGAGAATGCCTTTGGGTGGCATCCTCTGCTGGTACATGTTCTTGTCCCAGTCTTTTGATGGCTCTATTGTACATGTTTGCAAAGCACGTAAAATGCCATTTGAGCTCATGTACATTAGCATTTCTAACACTGAGTCTTGCAAGAAGCTTTCCGTCATTAAAGTTTGGCCTCTTTCAAGAAATCTTTGATTGAGCTTCATAGTCTTGAATATTTCGAGTTTAACAATGGTGTCCTGCTGGAAAAAAATTACCGTCATTTTGAATTTTTAAGTGCCTGGTGGGTTTTATCAAGAGCAATCCCCAGAAGTAGGTGTACCCCTAACAATTTTGGTGTTTGTTTGCGAAAATTAAAGATTCTTCTAAAAAAATTGGTGTTATCTGCGTCACTATTATAGAAGAATAGTATTATTTATCAATATTACTTCACAGACAAAATTTATTAATCATTATTAACGTATGTCCTTGATGTATTTTGTCATTTAACCTGAGAACTTTGCTAATGACGAGACATTTCAAAGTTTTCATAAGAAAACCTCAATACATTGATAAGCTAATATAAAAAAAAACATCCAACAGGAAAATCTAAAGACGTTGGTAACGTTATCACAATGTTCTTGTATGAAAAAGTTTGTAGCGCAAGTAACGAGTGTAGTTAAATGCAATTTCGTTATAACGACTTTGTATCAAAGAGTACTATAAATCATCTTTTAGTCACCTTAACGTCAAGTTCTTATTATCCAACACAGTCATTATCGACTACTTAAATTTTATGAGAATAATATTGCCCAGTATTTTGGTATCGGGTAAATTAGCTATTTTTTGTACGCAAGTTACAGGCGTTTTGGGATTAACTCTTCTGTATGATGACATAACGTCTATGGTATTCCATTAAAATAATTTAAGGTATGAATTCAGTTATTCATATTTATACAAACACATACATATATGCAGAGAGACAACAAATGAGAGTTACGGACGAACCTCTAGAGATTGTTAATGAATATACGTACTTGGGACATACATAAAGTGATCTCCAGGACATAAGACCGAAGTTAAAAGAAGGATAAGCATGGAATGGCGAGCCTTTGGTAAACAAAATGAGATTAAGAAATGTTAAATGCCTCTTCCTCTAAAAAGAAAAGTATTAAAATCCGATGGTCCAACCAGTATTAACTTTTGCATCAGAAACTTGGAGCCTTGCTAAAGCCTTAGAACAATCTAGTTACAGCTCAAAGAACTATGGAAAGAATAATGATGGGAATAACACTAGGAACCAAATAAAAAGCAACATGGGTATGAGATAAAACTAAAGTAGAACATATTCTAATAACATGTAAGAAAATGAAATGGTCATGTACACAACATATAATGAGAATGGTAGATAAATGATTAAGAAGAATAATATAATGGTTCCTTCGAGACTGCAAACGAAGCAGGGAAGAAAAAGAAAATTTTGGATTGTCGAACAAAGAAAATTTGCGGGTCTAATCTGGTATAGAAAGACCATAATTAGACGCGCGTGGAAGACCACGTCTGAGACCTTTGACCTACAGTGGGCTAACAACGACGGATGAAAATCATGTAGATTATCAGAAATGAGTTAAAAAATGTATAATCTAAATTTAATAAATTCCTAAAAGTAATGGCATAGCAAATTGACCCCAATCTGATATATGACTTGGCCTATCGGCAAATCATCAGTAATTCAGCTGCAGGTCTCTTCGTCCGGCTGACTTGTTCTCCTTTAAGTTTAGTTGCATGAAATGCAAACATTTTGCCGGTGGGGCTCGTGGTTAAGTCAGGGTGGAAAGAGCTAGTATTTACCTTGAAGGATTTAATTAAGTCTTTACAAGTTCTCTGCTGTTTTCTTAATCTATTTTCTAAGAAAGAACATCATTTATTTATATTCCCTTGAAAGTTTTTGTTTCAGTCTGTCTCATGATACAAAACAACTTTCGCTTGTAAGATTTAATTGCATTTTATTCGTCATGAAGTTTCCTTAGAATATTTGTAATTTTTTTTTTTTTTTATCAGCAATTCACTATTAACTTTCACTATTAACTCAATTAACATGCACAGATATACGACGAAGAAAAGTGAAAAAAGTAAAAAGGGCATAGGCTATATTTCTGGTATCAAAATGGACATAGCAAATATACATACTTCACCCGAGGACTGAAGTACTCAAAGGAATTCGTTGCTCAATAAAAATCTCAATTTTCGGAAATTTCACAAGAACTTCCACTAGAAGAAAAACGCAAGTCACTTACTTCACTTTACAAGAGACTTTCGAAATCTCCTCTTGAAAGTAGCGAACATACATTTAGTGAGTGATTAATTAGCAAAGGAATGGATATAAAATTAGTGAAAATTACGTAATAAAGAGTAAAGCTGGAATTAGAAAACTTTACTTAGCATTCAATATGATCATGAAATGACAAATTCGTAGATAATTTGTATTTTTCCTTAACTAATACAAACCTCGAGTTATTTATTATGGATATTCTTTAGGCAAGGCTGGAAGGTAGACAATTAGAACTATAATTACAAATTAAAAACCGAAAAGTAATTCGGTACTTTAGGAAGCATTTTCCGGCAAATATTCTTCTCGCGAGGATTGGTACTTAGTATTTTTAAGACTAAATTTCCTATTTGATATTAATTATATGAACACGCATACAAAGGCACGCGCATTGTATATATTGTCTTTACACATTAAACTGTTTTTACTAACATGAGGGGGGTGTTATAAAAGACACTAAAGTCAGTGCAATGTTCACACTTTAACTCCTGGATCTTTGATGGACCAATGGTGCAGTGAATATATTTAGGTTGTTGAAAATGTAAGTTTTATCTCTAAATTACAACGAAATTTTTATATTAACTATTTGATTTTAGTGTTTTCATTCGATATCTAAATTCTCATAGATACAATAAATTTTGATTAAGGCAGCTAAGACTACCGAAATAACTAAACAGCAACAAAATAACTAAAAAACAACAGCAATAGGAGTCAAAATGTTTCTTTAATGACAATCCCTCTCATTTGAAATGCTCATGAAATGACAGCTATTCACTTGAAAACTAGATGGTAAACATTTTGTCTCAGAATGTCACATACCGAATTCTCGTTGCCATCTAACTTTAAAGAAACGGAAAGAGAAGGAGAGATAATTATCGCTGTAGAGGGCGAGTTAGGGAAGGAGGTGGTGAGGACTGGGGGAGGGGGGGGGGGGGGGGTAGACCAGAAAGGAGCGTTGTGGCCTTTGGTGGTGGAAACATCTCCTTTACAGATGCTTCTTATTGAGGAATCCAAGGTTGGGCCATGTTAGGGTAAACCCGACTAAGTATGCTTACCTAAATATTTGACGATGCTTCACCCTTCCCTCTCTCTTTTCATCATCGCTCCAGCCCTGTCTCCTACAACACCCCCTCCCCCTTATGTCTTCTCCAGACCCCCTCTCTCACACTCTTCACATACTCTCATTCTTGACTCATGTCTCCCCTTCTTTCTCATCCAAACTTTTTCTGGAGATTTTCTTTGACTTTTTCGACGTTTCTTTTTACGATCGTGTTACCGTAGTCAGGGATTTCCATCACTGGCCCTCCCCCCTTACTCTCTCTCTCTCTCTCTCTCTCTCTCTCTCTCTCTCTCTCTCTCTCTCTCTCTCTCTCATGTATGCCTTCCTTTCATTGGACTCCCACTGGTCTCAAAGTTACGTCTCTCTGGTGGACATTTTATGAAATTACGAAAAATAATTACCAAAGATTTCTCTCATTGTATTTTTAGTTTTCCTTTCGATATTTTTCCTTTTCATAACCCTCACTGATATTTCTTTGTCGGAATCTTACCCAAATGAATGACAACAATTGTTAAAAAGGGGGAAAAAATTACGGCCCATAAAAAAAGTAACAGGATCTCCGGTGAAAGGGGAATCTCTCTCTCTCTCTCTAAAGACGCCCAAGAAGAGACGAAGGCACATTCATCAAAAACCTAATCATCTAATGTTTTCGCAAATATAGTATCGTAAATCTTCTGCTTGTAGAATGCGGAATTTTCCTCCGTCGCTCTTTTCCTCGAGTTAATATAATTAAGTTTAAAACATAAATAGAATGTAGATATAATTTTCTTCAAGAAAATGAAACAAACTTTCTAAATGGCATTCGTAATTCCTGTAGATATCCGTGGTGATCCTTCAAACAACAAAAACTTATTGAGAAACTGGTGGTGATGTCCTTCATTTTTGAAAAATTTACTTTGCGCGTCACATATATGACTTGTTGTACAAACGTAATGCTCAATAGTTTTGACTGCTTTAAAACTAAAATACCAGAGAAATAACAGACCCCCCTATTGGTGGATAATCTTCAAAATTGGTCCCTAATTTTGCACGTACATCTGTCATTACAATCGACAAGAATCGTTTTAGATTTGCAACATAAAACTGCAATGAAAAATTAAACCGATGGAGCTCTAAATCACTGAATATAGTGTACCAATCGCTCTCATCCAAAGAGTTTTTTTATAAACATTTGAGAATGGATATGGGTCCGAATCATAATCAATTTATAAAGAAAATAAGTAATTGCGATTTAGCCCACGACTGACCTTTGCCAAAATTCCATACAATTCTACTTTGATAGTTTGAATTAAGGTCGTTGAAAAATAGTGCACAGTAATAAATGAGGTAAAAAGTCCTGTGTAAAATAAGATAATGACCATTCCCTTCTCTGTCACCGACAATTGAGTGGGGCAGTATTCACTTTCGGATTTAACTTTTACAAAGAAATAAGATACTTTGCCTTGACTTCATTTGTAAAGTAATTATTCTATATATACCAACATCAATTCTTACGTTTCAGGAAAATATATGCTAGGATCATTTCAGTCAAATTATATTTACTAAACTTCATGAAATTATTACAACATAAGTAGGAAAAAGCAGAAACTTATTTTTCATCGTGCAAGTTGAATGGTAAAATTTTGACGTGATATATTTGAAAATATCTCTTTCATAATAAAATGAAATACATTGAAGGGCGGGGCAATTATAAAATAGTATGACATAAGCTAATTGATACAACCAATAAATAAACAAATCTAGAAAAGCCTAAGACGTAAAAATTACTAAATGTTTGCCATTGTTCTTTATGGGCTGCATACAGTAAAATGTATTTCATAAAAGCAACGAAAGATTGTTTATTGACATCACAGGAAAAAAAGTCAAATCAAAGCAATGATCATTTCCAACCGATCCCTTATATTTACCAAGCTCTCTCAAGAGTAACAAAATTGACAGATATCAGAGGCTCATATCCTGTCCGTTCTTGGTCCTTTCCTCACTTTCGTTCTCTAAAAACAGATCCTCCCTTCAGGCTATGAAAGCCCAAGGAGTTGACCCATCGTCGGCCTCTATACCCCCAGCAGGATATTTGAGATGGTCTCCCAAACTGATCAGGATATTTGATAAATAAAGAAACCTCCTTATGGACGAAATCAGGATATTAAAGGATAAAACGTATAGAGTACTCTTTTTGTGTAGGAGCTCTCAGAGAGAGAGAGAGAGAGAGAGAGAGAGAGAGAGGAGAGAGAGAGAGAGAGAGAGAGAGAGAGAAGGGGGGGGATTCTACCAATATATTTCAAGTCCGTAAACGCTTCTTAAGTTTAATATTTACGTCTTTGTCTCCCAATTTAGTTTTCTTAGTCAATATGCATCCTACAACTACTAATACTCTAATAAGGGAAAAGAAAAAAAATGCATGAAGCTTTTTGTGTAGGAGCTCTCAGAGAGAGAGAGAGAGAGAGAGAGAGAGAGAGAGAGAGAGAGAGAGAGAGAGAGAGAGAGAGAGAGAGAGAAGGGGGGATTCTACCTATATCTTATAAGTCCGTAAACAATTCTTAAGTTTAATATTTACGTCTTTGTCTCCCACTTTAGCTTTCTTAGTCAATATGCATCCTACAACTACTACATACTCGAATAAAGGAAAAGAAAAAAAAATGCATAAAGCAGATGAAATGTAATAAACGATAGTTAACCAGGTATAAAGGAATCTTTCATTTTTTCATTATGCCATCACAAATGAAAGATGCGACTCCAGAATAATATCTATTGGCCAGAGAAGGGAACCCGAATGGGCTACGTAGAAACCAATGAGATGCCAGACTTTCTTTTGATGGCTGCTCATTGCAGATGGCAAGATCAATATGGTGATGCCTTGAAGGTTGGGAATATTTTACCCCCAGGAATACTTTCCACCGAAATTATCTTAAATTGTTAATGTACCCAAAAATATCTAACATGATCGTCTTCTGTTATAAGTCGGTATTAGTATCTATGATTATTATAAAAAAAAATTACGTTGCTAAAGGCATATTAAGTAAGCGAAATCGTTGTCGATATTCGTATATGCAAAAAGGCTTTTCAAAAATTAAGAGATGTATCTGATATTAGCAGTTACATTGCAGAGGATTACTACTTATACTTCCGACAAAATTGTCTTAATAAGGTAATATACTAAATTTTGTAATAATCCTGTATAGATATTATCTACTGGGCCACTGTCGTTAACTTACAGTTTCTGCGTGCTGTTATTTTTTGGGTGTCCCATTCAGACTTCTATTAAACATTTATTTGGTTTCCAGGGAAACTTCAATCCTCTTTTTCTTTCCACTTGCAATTTCACTTATTTTATATTAAGCTGGCCTTGTGGCAGCATGGGCCGTTTCTTTTAGAGCACCCTGTACAAATTATACTTACAATATGTTCTAGTCTCAAAAATAAATTGAATAAATACAAAGAAAATTAACTTGATTTTGAATATAAACCAAACATCTCTTCCACTGTATCAATATAGTATATAGCTTAATGTAATATGGGGACGCTAATGTAGCAAATGTTCATAGGGTTAATTTCAGATCTGGCGAACAGGATAAGTAAACTGCAGACATTGTTACATGCTATTGAATCTCTGTATCTGTAATCCTACCAAAATATTAGTCAAAGAGGAAGGGGTATCAGAAAGTTTATCCACACAAAAACTCTAGAACAATATTCTTGAGCAACAATTTATGATTGATAACATTCATATTCGGCCCTTTCATAGCACAATTGAAAGGATGATATTTTCTTCTCTTCCCTGCCTATTGTTACTTTAACTGTTCTTAAGTTATCTGTGGACAATTGGTTCTTAAGAAACTGTGTACAAAGAGGACTATTGCATTACAGGGATTTTGTAAGGAAAGTCGGCCAACTTACACGCAAACAAGACAGTGTCTAATATTTACTTAATTTCAAGTTTTGTGTGTTTCTTTAGGAATGCAAGGTATTTTACAATTGTTGTAGCATAATAAATGCAAATAAGTTTGAATGTATTTCACTGCCAGACTTAATAAGTAAATTTTCACAAAATATAAAATTCATTACTCTCCCCTTTGAGAGTTCAAGCCCCTTATAATACTAGTGGTTGCAGTATGCTGAACTTAGTGAAAATGAAAAGATTGTGCATGTACAACCTTGTTGTAAAACCAAGGCCACTACTCTTTCCCGGAAAACTTTTATCAACGCCTAAAGCTTCTGATCAATCCCTATGGCCATGGAAATATCTTTATTGTTGTTCTGAGGAGATATGGTAGGTTTGAGACCCCTAAATACAATCACATAAATGTTAACAAACAGTACAAAACGAGGACACAGTAGCAACGCCATTGATCAGGAGGGATATCCCGTTTTTGTTTAAGACGTCAAAGAGAACCATTTATTTTCCATGCAAGTATTCAAGCACTTCACGGGTGCAGAATCTGAGATAATCATATCTTACAATATAGTAGGGGTTTAGGAACATTAATATTAACGCTCATGAACAGGCTTTGAACATCAACTGAAGAAACTACATAGTCAACCTTTGTTGGAAGTCAGTGACCAAGGTAAATCATCCCAGCAAACAGCTATCGAGGCGTAATATTATTATATTCTCGTTAAATACTTTGGCCCTCTCAAACGCAGAAAATTACAACTGGAAGAACATACCACTTGAAAAAGGAATAAATTTTTACAGCATTCTTATCTGCAAACAATGAATTACGTCTATAAAATTAGGAAAGTCTGACAAGGTTAATGGTGGGGGTTTGAAAACATACATACAGGGTATCCAGGGAATACTACAACTATATACCACTTAAAATTACTATTATGTAAAAAAAGGGAATAATCCAAACGGCTAAATCTATCGACACTGCAAACATTCTAGTTAATTATAGGCTAAAACGTACTGGCGGAGTTTTCATTTCTCCCTTTTTGTATGCTACTCCGTCAGCCCCTCATCCCCCCCCCCACCAAAAAAAAACAAAAAAACAAAAACAATTTCTTCAACCATACGCACAATCAAAACAGTCAAATGTCACTTCTCAGAGGACTGCATCTCCTGAAAAAGTAGAGTGGCTTTGTATTTGAACAAAATCTTCTAAACAACAATGCAACGTTCAACATCTTATAAAAGGAATTTCGCCTAAATTTAACAAAAGCGTTCCCAATGTACTAAAATGTTTTCTTGCCATGGATTTCTCTTGCATACATGTTAGTAGCTATACTAATCATTAGCATCACTTGTTCATGCAAACAACTCTCATGGTCTTATTCTTATCATTCTAATCACCAACATACCTGGGCGAACTCTATTTGCCAAGATAAATTTTGATAAATCGCAAAATATGAATTGCTACCAAAGAGAAAGGAATACTTACAGAGCTCAGACTCCACAAAAATAACATAAATATGCCATTTAGGGAAAAACTTTTTATGAAGCTACGTTGGTTAAATATTTGCCCTATGAAACTGAGAATTTTACTAATTCTGTAACAAAAGGCGACCACACAATAACTCAGGAAAGGTGTCCAGTTTTCATCTTGGCCACAATTTGCTGATCTACACTGATGAACTAAATCGATGTTTTCTAACAGGGATAGAAAACGATGGTAATTTTCACAAACCTTTCTTATCTTCCTGATACATAAAATAATTTTGTAAACAATAAGCGACGCTTGATTATTGTATAAGCCTGGAATTAAAGGACTTAATTGCGAGGTAAAATACCAATACGCTTGAACCTTGATAAAGTAAAGAAAGTTCAATTGGAACCACTACTCCAGTGGCTCTCTCACTTTAAGATAATAAATTATACACCACATATGGTTTACTTATGAGGAAATTCTGTCATATAATGCACTGTATTGTAGGGTATCTGGGGATACATATCCCCCTAATTGGTAACTCAGAACCTAGATGTAAATTGGCAGTTATAGGCGGGAAATTGAGAGCAGATCACCCTACTCTACAACTCAGTACTTTACTTTGCGTGTCTCCCTAAAAAGGCCTGTTCAACAACACCATTCGATGGGATAGGACTCACTGGTTTTTGACTGATAATATACTTATTTTCATGCATTCGTGTGTTCCTTTTTAAAATTAGACATAGTTTTTCGTTGCAATTTTATAAAATTTTAAAAGATACCTTAATCATGGGTTCTTGTTTTTCAAGTGTTTCACAATAGCCATCCATTGTCTTCATGAACGAATTCAAAATCTTGCATACCCTCTACAAATATATTGATTTAACTTATTTCTGAGATGTGCGAACAAGTCATCATCATCACCATCATCTCCTCTACGCCTATTGACACAAAGGGCCTTAGTTAGATTTCGCCAGTCGTCTCTATCTTGAGCTTTTAATTCAATACTTCTCCATTCAGCATCTCCTACTTCGCGAACAAGACAACCAAAGATAAAATAAACTCTTGGAATTTCCATTCATATTTTTTTATAGAATTAATCGTAGTAGAGATATAACACATTTCTGATTAAAAATTTCAGTGATCAAAGGATTATACCGTTACATTTGATTTACAATCACAACATGCCATAAAGTTATAAATCTATAAATCAAATTTTCATGACGAGAAATTATTTAAATGAATTACATTTATGCATACAAACATACATAAATGTGTCCTATCCATAGATAAATTATATCAACTTAGAAGTTCCAGTAAAATCACAGGTATTTACTACCCATTAAAATAAAATAACCTTTATTAGTCTTACTTCCTTATGACGACAATGCATTCACTTGTTCCTTCACCAAAGTATTTTCAACTATTGGTGGATTCTGCAGAATTTCCGAGTACGCTGTAGAAGTTAGTTAAAACCTTTCCAAAAATGACCACAATAATCACAAAACTTCTTCAAGATCCTGATTAATTCATCATGAAAAAATCCGAACCTATTAACCACGCACTATGCTTATTCAAATATTTACCAAATATCACTGGCAAGTGAGGTGCTTCGGTAGCCTATACAGGTTTTTACTTCACTCATTCCATGCATTGTTTACTTGCATCGACTATACCGGTTCACAGAACAATGCTAAATACCCACAGGTAGTTCGTTCTCATTTCTGTAAAATATTCCAACACTCAATTCGTCCTTACTGTTACTGCGAAATGGACACTGTTATTTACATCTAGAATTAACGTTATTTGAGTCGACTATATAGGCAATATCTAAAATAAATCCAATAGATTTAATGTGTTAAATATCATTCGCCCTTTTTTGACATTATAAAATTGGTAAATAGGTTCTTGAAATGTAGATAACAAATAAGTTTATTTTAAATCTGGATAGTTATGTCATCAAATCCGATGTTATGATAATATACATACATACATACTTATGTATATATATATATATATATATATATATATATATATATATATATATATATATATGTATATATATATGTATATATATAGATATATATATATATATATATATATATATATATATATATATATATATATATATGTGTGTATGTATATATATATATATATATATATATATATATATATATATATATATATATATATAACGAGTATGTGGAAGTACATGTTGCGTTAAAGATTCCTCAACAACTATAAAAATATCTAAAAAGTACACTTTCGTAAGTGCTCCATTCCTCAACTTAAATTTTGAATGAATGAGACAACAATTCTTCTTCTGTCTTTATCTATGAATGAATTACAATCCATGGATAAGCTTTACTTTTTATTCAGCAATGTGATATTCCCTTATTTAGGTCCTTATAATCTGATTTCAATGACACTACAAGACATTTTACATTTTTTTTCTGAACGTTCAGTAGTGCACAACATTATATTTTCTCTTTTTGTTGAAATATACGACATGAAAATTTATTGACTCATTTTTGATATTTGAGAAAATTCTTAGATAACCTAAATATATAAAGTTACCCATACAATTATCTTGGTAATTCTTATCACAAAAGTGGTTTTTTTTTATTTTATCTTTTTTTTTTAGGGGGAAAGGGGGATTAAAGTTTATATATATATGAAAACTTTGATTCTGAATCACAGGAAATTTTAGGAGAATGGCATATTGTACAGTTTTGTACCATCTCATAGAATAATAGGGTTACCATTATTATAATGATTAATTTTACTAACATTGTCAACTTCATCCTAACATGAACCTTACAAAAGACTCAAAGCTTTGTATATGTGGTACTTCGCGTATAGTTTTAGAATAAAGGATCTATGGTCATACATAGCTTCACCGTGTGTTATTTGGTGTTTTTAGTGAGATCACCTTCATGATTAATATCAAATAAACAACAAATGAAAAATTTCCATAAAAAAAAAAAAAAAAAAACGAAGCTGTAATACCAAATTTTAAAATCTAATTAATCGGTAAGTTATTCACATTTGTTTAGTAACTGGCATCAGTTAGGCACATAAAGTATGTACCAAATACAAACAATATCCTTTATCCAAATAAATTGTAGTACAAGTATTAAACAAAATAAATTCATCTATTTCGTTCATAAAACAACATTTAAATCTATTTATGATTGCAGTCGTTGTTCACGATGTCTGAATGCTGTCTGTACTGAAAATTCCAGTCGCCTGGAATTTAATTAGTATAAATCGAACAGTTAAAATTATTATATATAACTAAAACGATGGACAAAACATATATGTTCCTCAAATATATTGAAAATTTTAGATCCATTCTTTCCTTTATAGCATACGAAGATTAAGTACAACTTTTCCATTTTAAATTGATAGCAAAATCCTCTTCCTATAACGAAACTAATAGAGATAATGTCGTCGATTGCAACCCCCCCCCCCAAAAAAAAAAAGATCACATCACAGGAAAACCGAGGTCATCACTTGGCATAATAAGAAATTACTCACTTGCCCTAAATGCAAAATAATATTTTTCATTGCGATCTAAGTTTATATCTAACCACCGATTTAAAGAAACGCGGTTAAACTATAACACCCAATGTCACCAAAAGAATCTTTGTGCCCAATCATATAAAAAAACTCGCCAAATCCTAGATTAATTCTATCCAGCCAAGTTCCATTCGCTAGATTGTTTCGCTTTCGGTCTATGACCTTAACAGACCAGTCACAGATTCCTAAAATTTCTTATCCTGTAACTCCAAAAAGGAAGAAACAGATAAAATAATAAAATCTATACCAACATGAAAAAAATATGGTAGTATTGCTATACCCTTTAGCTGGACAGTGCACTGAGTCTATAGAAGTTTTACGTTGACAGTGATTCTTCTTAAATGATGCTATATAATATCTTTTATGTGAAATAAAAATACAAATAAATCGATGATAGCACATCACACAAAAAACATTTGAAGTTTAGATTTTAATTCAAACTATATGAAACAAAAGCTCACACTCTTGCTTTTGTTGAGTGAAACACCATTAAAATGGCCAAGCCTTTGCAGCACTTCGCGGAATTCCT
This sequence comes from Palaemon carinicauda, assembly GCF_036898095.1. Lineage (NCBI taxonomy): Eukaryota > Metazoa > Arthropoda > Malacostraca > Decapoda > Palaemonidae > Palaemon > Palaemon carinicauda. The sequence continues at coordinate 83,012,500 of NC_090746.1, forward strand.
ACTTTCATCGAGATAACTTCTCCAAAGAGCTTCCCCATAATAGGTGTTGACT
>NC_090746.1:83022551-83032551 GCF_036898095.1 Palaemon carinicauda
TCTTTCCTACCAAAGCCACCCATTAGATGAGTTGATTCAGGTCTATGGATTTGGACCGTAAGGCTTCGCAATGGGGTCTTGAAAGCCATTTGGTACTCATTAGAAAGTACTGAGAAACCCTGCAGTTGCAATATAAAGGAAATGTTAAGATGGTGGAATTTGAGATGGAAGAATGGAAGCGAGAATAAGAGTTACTGTATATTTCAATACTAAAAAGTGAGCGCAGGAAAGAGCCAAAAGGATATTGCAAAAACCATTATTTAATGCATACAGTGCACCACATGAGATATCTTGATGGCACTACCAAATTACAGAGTCCCCATTACATGAGAAAATGCCCGTATGTGAATATAACATATAACATGTCTAAAATAATGGCACTATTTGAATAAGTTTCTGATTATGTCATACTTAAAATATATTCAGAGGATTATGGTGCATTGCACTTATTCAAATATGATAGGTTTAAAGGTTTAAAGGCCGCTCATGAATGGCAAAGGCAAGGGACAGTGACATTGCCCTAGCAAGTAGGACAATGCCCTAGAGACTGACCACATTTTATATGATCAGCGCCCAAGACACCTCTCCACCCAAGCTAGGACCAGGGAGGGCCAGGCAAATGGCTGCTGATGACTGAACAGATAGACCTATAGGCTCCCCCAAACCCCCATCCTTAGCTCACAAGGATGGTGAGAAAATGCCTGTATGTGAATATAACATATAACATGTCTAAAATAATACCACTATTTGAATAAGTTTCTGATTATGTCATACTTAAAATATATTCAGAGGATTATGGTGCATTGCACTTATTGAAATATGATAGGTTTAAAGGTTTAAAGGCCGCTCATAGGTGGCAGAGGCAAGAGACAATGACATTACCCTATCGAGTAGGACAAAGCGCTAGAGACTGACCATATATACATATGATATATGATCAGCGGCCAAGCCCACCTCTTACCCAAGCTTGGATCAAGGAGGGCCAGGCAATGGTTGCTGATGGCTCGGCAGATAGACCCTATAGGCTCCCCAAAACCCCCCTCCTTAGCTCACAAGGATGGTGAGATTACAGCGAACCAAAGAAACTAACGAGTTTGAGCGGGACTTGAACCCCAGTCTGGCGTTCACCAGCCAGGGAGGTTACCCCATAGGCCACCAAAACTGCACATATGCCCTTGAGTGATGTTTTTGTTTCTTACTTATCAACATTCATGTAATTCTTTATAATTTTCTGGATTACTAACTTAATGCTCTAGCCACACATTTGCGATCACGGTAACAGCCAAAATTTAGATCTTTACAACATAAAAACGATGTAGTAACGATAAAATCGCTAAGAATCGTCATGCTTCGCCACCGTATCGCGAGGGTATGGCCTGAGCGCCATAATAATGGCATAGGTGTTTGTCTGTAAACACCTGTTCAGTCACCTAGCACCATATGTCACTTGTGGCCATGTTACGTCCACCATCGCTATTAAGGCACCCTTTTGTCGAGTGACGTCACGTCGCAAAGCATCGTCCGGGCGGTGCCACTGGTCATCGAGAGGCAGAGCAAGCCGTGCATAACCATGGCGACGGCTGGCATGTTTTCGGTTACAAAACAAAAGTCATTACTGTGACCTGGTAGTGTATGACAGAAACACAATAATGGCAATGTGACCAAGCGACCATCCCCAAGCATACAAGGGCACACCAGCCTAGAGGGAAAGTATTCAAGAGCAACATTACGTGACCTGCACATTTCCACATGCTCTTTTCTACAATTGAGGATGCTACGTCTACTTCATACCAAGACACTTTCAAGTAAGAAGAAAACCAAGTAAATCCCTTACAATAACATATCTATTGATGAAGTTTTCTCAATAGCAGCCATCCAGGGTTCTTTTTCCCCTGCTTCTGCATATTCCACTTAGGATTCCCTTTTAATTTTTTAAACGGTTGAAGAAGATATATCCAAACTGCTGTCCCCGAGCAAACCCGTCCTGACCTTCGATATCGGCATCGAGATGTCATCTTGTCTGAGAATGACCCACTGGAAGGTGATTACGACTCTTCTTTCAAAATTGAAAATGGCGACGATGGGAATATCCTCATGAAGCCTAGAAGAAAGACGTGCCAAGGTGTCCTGACAGATTCTCAAGAGTGCATGTTAGGAGAATAGTTGCAGGTATGACAGGGGGCTCCTTGGATTCAAGGAGGTCACCAAAGAGACTTGCCTTCACAAGGAGAAGGCCAAGACCCTTGAACCAACCTTGACAGGATTGCAATTCAGCACCTGGTTGCGTTCTATCAAGACTGTTTATGGGCGGCTGGGACAGACAGCAGCGAGGGACCTGACGGAAAGGGAGAGATGGATTCTCTCACAGTTCTAGTTCTTCATGAAACAAATAGTCCACCAGAAGAAGTCTAAGATAGCATTATGATAAGCCAAAATTGACTTAAATAATTCTGGGTCATGTACATTGTCAGGTATGAGGCCTAGGAAATCCATGGTTGTCCCATACTATGACATGATGGGAGTGGTTAATCTTTCTCACAATGCAACTTTAACAAGAAAGGTGAGAGTGCAAGGCTCACTTGTACTATATAAGGGCTACCATACTTGTTTGCAACAAAGTACAATGCCACTGCGTCAGTCGCTATTAAGTCTCTATGTAACACGATTGCAATACAAGTACATCACCATTAATCACGACACCTCGACTTACGCCATAAAGTCATACCTGTATCATGCGGGTGTGTCTTATGCCACCCTGACACTTACACGAATTTGTGGCATGGATTGGCACGACTCGAGTCGTGCCAATGCGCAAACTAGTCGTAAATTGGCGTGAAGTGTACGTAAACCTGTAGTGACATCGTGGCATGTCGTGACGAGAATTTTGAAATGTTCAAAATTTTGGTCACGACAAAATTTCGCGACCGGGTTGTGAACTATGCGCAAAATGTTCGTGAACTTGTCGTGACTTCGTCGGGACGATGCTGGAGGATGCGGGCCAGTGCGTGGTAATGCGTGCCATGCCACGACTGTCACGAACTGCCACAAATAGTTCACAAACAGCTCACGTCGAGTTCACGAGTAGTTGACGACATGTTCACAAATATGCGCGCGTCACAGCGTGGCCGTGCCTTCCCACTGACATGGTCACATGTACTTCACGCATTGATGGCACGAGCAGTTCACGACTAGTTTACGCACTTCACTAACAGTTTGCGCATGGCACGAGCAGTTCACGACTACTGCGCGACAGTGGCGCTCACGTCGGTGTGGGGGTATATATAGAGCTTCCTGGTTTCGTTAAAGTTTTTATAGCTTAAATAGGAAATATTTACTTTAATGTTGTTACTTTTAGAATATCTTATTTTTCCTTGTTTCCTTTCCTCACTGGGCTATTTTCCTTGTTGGAGCTCGTGGGCTTATAGCATTTTGCTTTTCCAACTAGGGTTATAACTTAGCTAATAATAATAATAAAAATAATAATAATAACTGATGGAATCTCTCTCTCTCTCTCTCTCTCTCTCTCTCTCTCTCTCTCTCTCTCTCTGCAGGCGACATCGTATTTTTGTCAGTTGAAAAAAGTTATAAGTGATTTTCTCAAAGTACTCACATTTCATTTTACTCGCATTAATAGGGAAAACGGTTACATATTGTTCTGGTAGAAAATATGATACTATTATAACTAACTTTGCTAATTGCGTCTTTCTTCGAGGTGGGGTTGCCTTTTCTTGCTCCTCTGCCTCTGCCAGCCTTTTCTGTGCTCTTCAACAATGGCTAGAGCAGCTGCCAGGTATAGGAATCTTCTTCTCTTTGCAATGGTGTTTGACACTAAGCATGTTGTCTCTTCCAAAGCCAATCCAAAAATTACCAAGGGTTGGAGAGGCCCAGTTTTTATATGGCGTGGCCAAGTCGGCACAACACTGTCCTAATTGCTGAAACTCGTCGTGCCAATGCGGGAAGCGCGCAAACTATGCGTGAACTCGTCGTGCCAGTTCGTGTCAATGTGGACACGAACGGGCCCGCATTCGAGAACTATTCGTGAACTCGTCGTGAACTCATCACGAACTATGTGTGAACTAGCCGTGAACAGTGCGGGAGCCTCCCAGTCCGTGCCCCAAAATGGCACGACTTGCCACGACAAATTTGAGGCCAAAAGTCATGTAAGTGTCAGGGTGGCATTAGTCATCACAGTGAATGGCCCATATGGTTACGTATGTACATCATCTCAAAACGATAATTGCAGCGTATAAATCATGGCAATTGACAACATGGTGTCACATACAGCTGGATTTTTTTTTTTTAAACACTATCGCCAAACTTGACCTTCATGATGAATGCAGCCTTAGATCGCATGTGTGACAGGTATAACTTGATGACACTAATTTTTAGTTGGACCTATTTCTTAAGTCAGTCTCTCTCTCTCTCTCTCTCTCTCTCTCTCTCTCTCTCTCTCTCTCTCTCTCTCTCTCTCTCTCTCTGGATTGCCTGACAAAAACATTAAGTAACCACCATTTGTCTTAAAACGAATTACCTACATTTTTCTGCCCCATTTCCATCACTAGAAAAACAACAGAAAAAAAAAATTGAAAGAAAATCAGAGAGAACCTTTCAAGGGAACCTCAATCATCTCATCCCAACCCCTCAAGGGTCTCGACTACAAGAGTGCGAAATAAATCATCTTGCCCATACCGTTTCCATTAGTATCCAAAACAGACTGAGCTATTTTAACCCTTGGGGATTAAAACTTCCCCTTGAACAGAAATATGACTGGCTGTTGAAACACTCCGCTAGAAAGATTTCAACAAAGATTAGTAAAACCCACAACAGCGGAGGATGAGTTTTATTTTGCATTGCGACTGTCTTCCAAATTTATTTTCATTAATTCAATTCGTTGATTCAGGATATTACTGTGACTGAATTCCTTTTTCATCAAACAAGTAAAAGCTTTTGTAACTTTGATTCTTTTCAATTTGATTATATACCATCCACATACTTAACTTTACTCGGTTATATGTACAATAGGCATGTTTAAGGGAATGCCATTCGATTTGCTTTAATATCAATTACTATTTTCCTATTAAGATTTTTTCTTATTACTATTTTCTGTACATTCGTTCTGGAATACGTATGCGTTATTCTAACTTAATTGCTAGAAAATACTTTTATTCTTATTGTATTCGTATTTATTTATAACATATCGGGTTTTTGTGAAATAATATAGGAACTTTCTACCAAGTATTCCCGGGATCACCGAATTCCATATCTAATAAGATGACCGATGCTTCATTAACCAAACGTTTATATGCTTGATCTGTGGATGATACTTCTCAAGGTGGGTTTTTAACAGACACTCGAAGTTTGGCATTTGTTGAATTTCAAATAGCTAAACATATCTCTATATCAGTAATGATAGCAAAGTTATTTGAAAACACAAGCTCTACCCAAGCATAACGGGCCATTCTTCTTCTTGTTTAATACTTCTTTCAAACTATCTAAAAAACGATTTCTGTTTCAATCACTTCTCTCTAGAGTAGACTCAAGAGTTATTCTCTCTTTTCACCAACCTAACGGGGTTCATCCTTTCCACATAATCAACAGATCGCATAACATTGGTTGACTTTTTAACCTACCGTAACCGTTTACCAGTTCTAAATATCTTATTGCTTACCATATCAACTTTCCTACGACCACATAGTCCTTAATAGATTTAATCTGTTTTTGCATTTAATGTAAACACTCCAACTTCAAGTACATAAAGAAAATTTGGCTCAACAATCCCTTCATTCAAGTCTCTTCCAAACGTTTTGTAAGTAGACCTTCCTACCTTTCTTCCTTTACTTGACTTGGGACTAAGAGTACATATATTTACTTAACTTACACTAATCAAAGATTTCACTTCTTAAACCATCCATAATAACAGTCATTGTTCGATCTTCCCAGATTACACACATAGACACACACAGACATACAAACACACACACACACACACACACACACACACACATATATATATATATATATATATATATATATATATATATATATATATATTATATATATATATATATATATATATATATATATACATATACAGACCATATATATACATACATATAAATATATATAAATATATATATATATATATATATATATATATATGTATATATATATATACACATATGTATATGTATGTATGTATATGTACATGTATATGTATGTATGCATATATATATATATATATATATATATATATATATGTATACATATACACGGTGTATATTTCACTATAATATTCCCATTTCAAGAGTGGAATCAAAGGGACAGAGCCTCATGATTCATAGCAGATTTTTGCAACCCTTGTTGAAGAAATTGAATGTTACAAGGTCAATGACGATCATATCAGTGCGGAAAATAAACTGATAAATAAAGAATTTGCTATAAATCGGAAATAAAGAATAAATGATATGATAAATAATATCAATTGAATATGTAACACACAAACTTTAAAACGAGACTTATTCTATTACAATGGATTTCTAGAATTGTGAAAAATCTCCTATAGCATGTACAAAGATCTAATTAAACGATGGTCTTGGGGAATATCATTCAGACCTGGGATAATAGCTTTAACAGACGTAAAATTTTGTTTAACAACTCATGTTGTGAGTCAGCTGATGAAGACTGGACTGTAATGATCAATATTCAAAACATGGGAGAGTAAAAATATCAAAATATTTTCGTAGGAAACGCAAGTCTCCAAAACCTTTGAAAAACTCAATATACTAATTGCGGAGACAAAACATCTATATTCATAAGGCGCGTTTTTAATCAAGCATGGCATACAGGATTTTGAATGAGTTGAATGTCGTGAAAGGTACATTGATAAATAAAAATTATTTTGGAGTGGAGGATCAATTTCCTGGACCTTCTAGCAATGAGTTTTGTTGAGGTGTAGCTTTATATCAAATCATGTGCACCATACACTTAGTCCTGCAGGAGATATGAATGAGGAAAAAATATCTTCATTTTGTAAACAACATGTTTTTTCCCCAAGGATAAACCACATATAAAAAGGGTCAAAATGACTTCCCCATCAGGTACACCAAAAATTACATTGTTGTAGCCATTACGGTGACCGTCAAAAATTGCTCTTAGCAAATAATTACTTAGAAATTCAATAGTAATGGTAAGATGTGATCCACTGTCCACTCACATATTTACTGTAACAAACCGCGCATTTTAATTAATGTGGTCAAAAAGACTCACTAAAGTCAAGACCATAATCACATGAACTCCATCCCTCGAATCAGAGATAACTGTACGTCATTGAAAATTATAACATTATAACAACACAGAGCCCTAGTGTAACCTACGTACAAAAAACTGAGGAATTAGATAATATGGGAATTACAGAAAATGGGGAACAATTGACAGGGCTGTAGCTACCACAGGCATATTTACGATATGGTTTAACATTAATTTTGCATCAAGTGCAAAAAGAGGCTCTTCGTTGCAACTTGCGAAAATACCAAACAATTCAGAAGCTTTTTGTAAATTCTTCTCTATAAAACAAGTTGACTTAGGCTTCGTTTTATAGTTTATAAATGACTGATCTATTTTATCATTGTTACTGATCTGAAAATATTTTATATTTTTTATTCATTACTTATACTGTATATAGTTTAATTGCTTTTTCCTTATTTCCTTTCCTTACTGGGCTGCTTTCCCTGTGGGGGCCCTGGAGCGTGTAGCATTCTGTTTTTCCAAAAAGGGTTTAGCTTGGTTAATAATAATAATAATAATAATAATAATAATAATAATAATAATAATAATAATAATAATAATAATAAGTAGCATATGTATAAACCTTTACATATGTCATTATAGGTAAACATACAAACATACCACAATTAGATAGCTAGATATATAACGAACAAAGACGAAAATAAATGGCAAGAAAAAATATAAGCACCGAAAAAAGGAAAAAAAAATTTCAAGATATTACACACACCGGAGCAAGAGGGTATAGATAAAGAAGATAAGATGGAACACCTTTTAGGTTACAAATGGGAGTGGGGTGGGGAGAGGATTGTGAGAGGAAGAGGAAACAGTGATAAGGGGGCCGAGAGTGCGAAGGAGTGAGGGTCAAATGGCATAAGAATGAGAGGGACTTTTAGGTGAATTAAATTGAGGATGACGGTAACGAGAAGGTAATCATATTATAAATGGTTTAGCTAAATAAGGATGTGGATATGAGTTATTTGAACTCCACTTTAGCCATGAGAAGTGGTAGACAAAGGCGTAAACCGTAATTTATTTTTGGGTTGATGTAATAATAAAAAAAAAATTAAAGTTTCAATATTTGTTAAAGAAAATTAGTTCTATGTGAGTGATAAATGCTCCGTAGCCAAATTAAATACATTAGATAGACATGAGAAGTGGTAGACAAAGGCGTAAACCATAATTTCTCCTTTTGGTTGATGTTAAATAAAAATAAATAATTTAATGATTCAATACTTGTTAAATAAAATTAGTGCTATGTGAGTAAAAAAAGTGTTCAGTAACCAAATTAAGTACATTGAATTAGGAAACTGTAAGATACGAATAAACCCCACTTAAACAACTCAAATTTTCCGTAAAAATTAATATGAAGAGCTTTCCCTTCATCGCCTGTCGCTTCCTGCTTCGCGCGGTTAGTTTAAGAGGCTGGCTTAAGAGCACACAAGACGAAGGCAAGGAAGACTGTATATGGAGCGCGCAACGACCCCGAAGTAAGTTTCAAAATTAAGACCTCGATTCTGCCAGATGGTAAGAGTCACCACTTCTGCAAGAGACCATAGCACTAAACACGACCAGTTCCTCACTTTAGCTACGCAGAGAGAGAGAGAGAGAGAGAGAGAGAGAGAGAGAGAGAGAGAGAGAGAGAGAGAGAGAGAGAGAGAGAGAGAGAAAATGCATATGTGAAACATAACTCAGAGTTAAAGGGCGGATGTAAAAGAAAATTTATAGTGTTGGGAAGACAAAGCTCTCGTGTTTAAAGATGTAGAGAACGAACTAAATAGATGATTATATATATATACATATATATATATATACTGTATATATATATATATATATATATATATATATATATATATATATACTGTATATATATATATATATATATATATATATATATATATATATATTTGTGTGTGGGAGTGAAAAAGTAATATTTTAGATATGCCCGTTGCTGTATTAATTGTAAAATGCTATACTTTACAAGCCCTAATGCTTTTGCAAACAGTATACACTCTAAGCAGTCTATTCTCCAGGAGAGTGTTTAGCTGTCCCTAAAACTAGTCATATGAATTTTCCTAAATCAATTTTTCTTCCATCCAATATACACAATGCTGACTAGGTAATTATCAAATGCATCTTCGAATCTGCAACGGTCATAGTAAGAACACCGGAAAGCCTAAAAAAACTAAGATTAAACCATTACTATTATTGAATAATCAATGTCATCAATAGGCACATCTCAATTTTAGAAATAAAAAACTTCATTAAATTATCCTCAAGTAAACTGTACTGAAAAAGGGACAAAGGTTAATGAATTTCTGTTGAGATTCTGAAGCCCTTGCAGAGATAGGCTAAACTTTCATACTCCTCAAATTTACAATAAGAAAACTATGAAGATCGTCGAGGGCTTGAGAAATCCAATGAAGACTAACTGCTTCGACATGACGGCAAATAATGTGACTAACAATAAATAAGTTTGTGAGTTAGCAGACGGTAGAGATGATTATCCGGGATGAGATGATGAAGATAAGAGACCAGGTTATGATGGTGAAATTTCCAATAAATACATAATTTTAAGTTGTGATTATTCATTTTCTAATCAATATGTTCCTTCTGTAAGATGTAACTTCGTTGATTATTGAGTTTTCTCTTTAAATACAAATATAGCTGAATACAAAAGAAAAAATATAAGACTTAATGCAAATAAAAGTAGAGGGAT
>NC_090746.1:83042551-83045051 GCF_036898095.1 Palaemon carinicauda
AACTTATGGCTTGAAAGCGTGGTTATGAGAATGCTTGCTTTTAGTCAGATGAATCAGCATGGCTTTTACAGGATTAAAGATAGAAGTCGTTACAAACTCCGCTTTCTATTCTTACTATCCATGTGAAAATTGGTACGAATAATTTCAGAACACCAGTAGTTCAATTTGGAAGTCATTACACCCATTGAAAAGTACTTACATCTTACACTTAATGACCTTGAATGTACAAAAATAAGAAGCGCGGTGAATGACAGAAATAACTGAAGAATAATTTGAATTCAGTTTTTAATCTAAGAATTTCAATATGTTGGCAATAGTGCACAATTCTCTCTCATCTATATCATTAATCAATTATTAATCAACCATAAAACATTAATAATAAAAATGCCTTAATAATGTCATACAGTAAAAAAACAAGTCGTTTAATCATTTACTAAAATTATCTCCACAAAAACCAAAAGGGTGAGATTTCAGTATTATATATATGTATGTATATATATATATATATATATATATATATATATATATATATGTATGTATGCATGTATATATGTATATATGTATATATATATATATATATATATATATATATATATATATATATACACACGCCTGTTTGTCTTCATTTACCTATGGGGATTAATTTTTAATATAAAAAAGTCTGACAATAGAAGTTTTATTAACTGCTGTGTCCACATTATGAAATGCTATTTTAATTGTTCATTAAGTATTCCAGAACAATGATTCCCCATCCAAATCCCATAGTGCACTATGTATTACAAAAGCAACTCAAATTGAAAATGCACATTCAATTACACGATAAATAGATGCTGGAGATGAATCTGTCCTTCCCACGTACAATTTCCGATCCCCCAGCAAGGTACACTTTATATAATGATCTGAAATCGTTTTCCCTACAGTTAGGATATTTATCCTTTTAACCAACACAAGCCCCATTCCCTAAATAATAATAATAATTTCAAAGCAACAAAATAAATGTCTTAGGCCTTGAACATCAATTAACAAATTGAAAAAGGTCACAAGAAATTTACCTAATTTAAGGAACTTATAAAAGGCTCATTTGAAAATATATGGTTCAGTCAAACTGAACACATCTACATTATTATTAATATTATTATTATTATTATCAAATGCTAAGCTACAACCCTAGTTGGAAAAGCAGGATGCTATAAGCCCAGGGGCTCCAACGGGGAAAATAGCCCAGTGAGGAAAGGAAATAAGGAAAAATTAAATATTTTAAGAATAGTAACATTAAAATGAATATTTCCTATATAAACTTTAAAAACTATAACAAAACAAGAGGAAGAGAAACTAGATACAACAGAGTGCCCGAGTGTACCCTCAAGCAAGAGAACTCTAACCCAAGACAGTGGAATACCATGGTACAGAGGCTATGGCACTACCCAAGACTAGAGTACAATGGTTTGATTTTGGAGTGTCCTTCTCCTAGAAGAGCTGTAAATATTGACTCTTACACTTTAATGCCCATATCTGAGGCCGTGTCTGAATATTGGAAGAGAAACAGTAAAAAAAAAATTATTATTCTTTAAATTCTAATTTTCAAGACAGTACATGCACAGTATGTTGCAAATATGAAGTCTTAAGCAAATATATGAAACCCCCGAAGGTTTCATGAAACTTAGCCTGCTAAACTCTTAAGTTGATCAAGGGTTGGAGCAAAAATGCAAACTAGTATTACTTGCTTTACACACGCAATAGACTGTACAGAAATACAAGTAATAACGTTATCTTACAAAATTTCGATATACATACTGTAGATGAAGAATGTTGATTAGTATATCATCTGAAATTGAAGCATTTTTACATTAAAGAGTCGTTAAGGAGGTTTTATGCTGATCATCGACAGTTTCTTATATAATCCTTTCATCAAAATTTGATTTCGATATTAATTCAGTATAGTATCTTCACCTAAGCGTTTTTCGTCATAAATATAATACGTTTGACATAAATCTTTGTATTTCTTCTTACCACTACGTTTTTGACTTCATGGTCATGTCTCCAAAACATTTGGTCTTCGTCTTGACCTCCCTAAATCTAGAATTTTACAACTGATATATCATTTTTGACTAGAAGTACACGCATTACACCATAATTATTTTTTTTTCTCTTCTCTAATTATATTTATTCCGTGGCTTCTAGAAATTACGCTAATTTATTTCAGTTCTGGGGTTACGACCGATAGGCATTTCTATGTTTTAGGAATTTAGTAGTTTAAAGTTCCGTTGCCTCGGAGAGTTTCGTTTTCATTGATAACTAGCAATCGTTAATTATTATTATTATTATTATTATTATTATAAGCTAAGCCAACCCCCCCCCCCCCAGTTGGAAAAGCAGGATGCTGTAAGCCCAATGGCTCCAACAGGGAAAAATAGCGCAGTGAGGCAAGGAAACAAGGAAACAAACAAACTGCAAGAGAAGTAACGAACAACCAAAATAAAATAATTTAAGAACAGTAATA
>NC_090746.1:83050051-83052551 GCF_036898095.1 Palaemon carinicauda
CCAAGGATGATAAAATAACCCTTGTTATAAAATAAGAAGGCATTTTCCATTACTTTATGATTATAAACTACTTCAATGCTGTCTAGGATGAATAAACAAATTAAATATTCACTAGTGTTAATAAAGATGCTTAGTTCTGACATATTAAGGGACATGAGGAGAGGAATGCCTAGAAAAGGTTGGAAACAAAGTGAATAATATTGTTGAGTAGACCTTGACGTTGAGAGAACGCAATAATACATTCAAGAGATGGAATAAGATAGAATAGTGTGCCAGAGTGTACCCTCAAGCAAGAGATCTCTACCCCAAGACAGTGGAAATCCATGGTACAGAGGCCATGGCACTACCCAAGACTAGAGAACTATGGTTTGATTTTCGAGTGTCCTTCTCCTAGAAGACCTGCTTACCATAGCTAAAGAGTAAAGAGTCTCTTCTACCCTTACCAAGAGGAAAGTAAACACCGAAAAAAGTACATTGCAGTAGTTAACCCGTTGAAAGAAGAATTGTTTGGTAATTTTAATGTTGTCACATGCATGAGGACAAAGGAGAATGTAGAAAGAATAGGCCAGACCATTCGGTGTATGGGTAGGCAAAAGAAAAATAACCCGTAACCAGAGAGAGGGATGCAATGTAGTACTGTCTGGCCAGTCGAAGCACCTAATAACTCTCTCGCAGCGGTAGTATCTATACGGGTGGCTAGTGTTCTGGACAACCTATTACCTATTTCAATCTATAAATGGCTTTTTTTGTAAACGATCTAGAAAAGTGAGAGCTTTTCACATGACAACATAAAGGCTTTTTCTAGCTCCGACCTGGAAAATAAAAAAATTAAACATATTTGTCTTTTACGTTATCGTTGTTTATAAATATGAAAAAGGAAGCATGCTGAAAGGTTTAGAGGTGGCACATGAGCAGAGGCAATGGGCAGCGCAATGTAATAAAGACCGATTAAATGATCAACGCCTGCTGATGATTCAGCAGGTAGACCTACCCACTACCCTAACAACCCCCCCCCCCCCCTCCCCTATACTTAGGTCGTAATGGCTCAAACTCAGATTTCACATAAGTACTCACTTCTTTAATTCCACATAACTACAAACATACGAAAAAGAAACAAACTTGCAGGTAAGTGAAGCAGTCAAGACATCCTAATGCTAATAGTTGGGGTTCTTGAAATGCATAGCAAAGGTTATTGAAATATATTAAAACTTTGCTTGACTTGTAGATTATTTATAAGGGAAATACAATACAATTATAAAATTTATCATTTCCTATTGATGTTCCTTTTCTATAAATCCTAAAACCTTGAATTTAATGGCTAATGAACGTTCTCTACTTTTCATTTTGATACATAGAAACACACTATTGACTAGATTATAATATCGATTTTTTTTTTCAGCTGTAAACTATTTTTATTAAAATACAAACCGTATGTTCTATCCACCTTTGGATTATTTTATTATCTCTACTATTAGAACAAAACAGGAAGATTATTCTAATATAATTCCAAAGAACGATCGGTAAATTGAGGAACTGAAAAAAGAAAAATACACAATGGAAAACTTGCGTAACTAAGAAAGGTATCAAGTGGGAAGCAAAAGTAGGTAGTTTTTTTCCGTGTGAGTTTGTGCGTGTGTAACAAAACCTGGCGTTGTGCAGGTCCGCCGAGAAATCAAAAAGGATCCAGATGCTTTTGACAGCTCCTCCTTTGGGGCCAGGGAAGAAGAATCAGAAGAAAACTTAGACCAACATCGAGTGGAGGGTGTTTTTAACCATTCACATCGTGAGAAACGAAAATACCCAAGGAAAGACTTTGGTGTAGACAGAGAAATTGCTCAAAGCCACATTCAAAACACAGAAAAAGGCTTCAGACTTTGGGAGAGAAAACAAAGAAAAGAAAAAGACATGGGTAAGAAAGAACTATTTTAAATGATACAATAAATTGAAAACAAAGACATAACCCTTAGTTATATTATATCGGAGTATAAAACTTCTAAATGCTATCGTCATATCGATCCATGGGAAATAGGTAAAAATAGGACAGTTTCCGGCAATGAGAGAAACCAAATTTATTAGCCGTATGAAAAATGATGATTGATTCATCAGCATACATCAGTTGTCACAATTCATTATTGTGCCATATTATTATTATTATTATTATTATTATTATTATTATTATTATTATTACTTGCTAAGTAATAACCCTAGTTGGAAAAAGCAGGATGCTATAAGCCAAGAGGCCCCAAAAAGGAAAATAGTCCACTGAGGAAAGGAAACAAGGAAAAATAAAATATTTTAAGAACAGTAACAACATTAAAATAAATATTTCCTATATAAACTATAAAAACTTTAACAAAACAAGAGGAAGAGAAATTAGAATAGTGCGCCCGAGTGTACCTTCAAGCAAGAGAACTCTAACTCAAGACAGTGGAAGACCTTGGTACAGAGGTTATGGCACTATTATATGGCGCTACAATAGTGCAGACAAAATGTCTATAAC
>NC_090746.1:83055051-83062551 GCF_036898095.1 Palaemon carinicauda
TTAAACCAGATGGCTCAGTCACTCACTGTCCAAAGGAAAAGGCAACCCTTTTGGCTGATGTTTTTGACAGTAAACAGAGTAATGAAAAACTTGAACTTCCTCATTCCTGTTTTCCTGAGGCTAAACTAACTAGTTTAGCTTTTCGATCTCGTGAGATTAAAGCTCTGTTGATGGACCTTGATGCTTATGGAGGTGTAGACCCAAATGGTATTTTTCCTTTGTTTTTTATAAAGACAGCAGATTTCTTAGCTCCAAAGTTATCTGTTATTTTGCGCAAGTTAGCAAGAAGAGGAGCTTTTAGCACTAGTTGGAGAATTGGTAATGTTACTCCTTTATGTAAATGTGTTTGTGGTAGCTCAAGTCCCACTGATTACCGCCCAATTTCCATAACTCCCATATTATCTAAAGTTTTTGAACGTCTTCTGGCAAAACGTCTTAATAGGTTTGCTGAAGGTAATCATCTACTCCCTAGTTTGCAATTTGGTTTTCGTAAAGGCCTTGGAGCATGTGATGCCCTTCTCACAATCTCCAATGCTGTACAGAAATCCCTTGATTGTGGTCGGGAAGTTCGTATGATTGGCCTTGATTTTAGTGCTGCCTTTGACCGTGTTAATCATGAGGCCCTTGTTTTCAAACTTAAACAGTTGGGAGTGGGTGGGTCGTTTCTTAGCATTATTACTGATTTTTTAAGTAATAGATCTCAAAGAGTTGTTGTTGATGGGCACCATAGTGATTATAGGAATGTGATATCCGGTGTTCCACAGGGTAGTGTTCTTGGCCCATTACTTTTCATACTATATACACATGACATGTGGTTTGGCCTAGAAAACAAGCTTGTTGCATATGCAGATGATGCTACTCTCTTTGCATCAATTCCATCCCCTGAATGTAGATCTAGGGTTGGTGAATCCCTTAATAGAGATTTAGCTAGAATTAGTGCATGGTGCAAATTATGGGGTATGAAGTTGAATCCTAACAAAACTCAAAGTATGATTGTAAGTAGGTCAAGGACGGTGGTTCCTCAACATCCGGATCTCAGTATTGATAATGTTTCTTTAGATATGTATGACTCTTTCAAAATTTTAGGTGTGATTCTCGACAGTAAATTTACTTTTGAGAAACATATAAGGTCTGTGTCTTCTTCAATTTCACAAAAAATAGGCTTATTGAGAAAGTCTTTCAAGATTTTCGGTGATCAATCTATTCTGAAGAAGTGTTTTAATTCTTTCATTCTACCTTGTTTTGAGTATTGTTCTCCTGTCTGGTCTTCAGCTGCTGATTCTCATCTTAATTTGTTGGACAGAAACTTACGGTCTATTAAATTTCTTATTCCTGATCTAGATATTAATCTCTGGCACCGTCGTTCAATTAGTTCATTATGTATGTTGCATAAGATTTTTCACAACTCTGACCATCCTTTAAATTCAGATCTCCCTGGACAATTCTATCCTGTTCGTAATACTAGGCAGGCAGTTAATTCTAATAGCCAGGCCTTCTCCATCACGAGGCTCAATACTACGCAGTACTCTAGAAGTTTTATTCCAGCTGTGACCAAGTTGTGGAATGATCTTCCTAATCGGGTGGTTGAATCAGTAGAACTTCAAAAGTTCAAAGTTGGAGCAAATGCTTTTTTGTTGACCAGGCGGACATAGTCTTTTTATAGTTCATTTGACATATTTGTATTTGATGTTTTTGATAGTTTATTATATGACATGTCTGTTTTGATTTATTGTTAATTTGTTCTCTTCATTTATTTATTTCCTTATTTCCTTTCCTCACTGGGCTATTTTTCCCTGTTGGAGCCCCTGGGCTTATAGCTTTTCCAACTAGGGTTGTAGCTTGGATAGTAATAATAATAATAATAATAATAATAATCAGGGTCATCATTACCAATCCTCACTGGCCAGCGTGATGATGAAAACTGGCTCAACACCAGCTATGAATTGAAAAATCTGAGGCTTTGCCCTGCAGTGAACGAGAAACGGCTGCATTTGTCGATGGTGTGAGTGTGTGTGTATGTATATATATATATATATATATATATATATATATATATATATATATATATATATATAATATATATAATATATATAAATATACATAGAGAGAGAGAGAGAGAGAGAGAGAGAGAGAGAGAGAGAGAGAGAGAGAGAGAGAGAGAGAGAGATTGATGAAAAGCTGAGAGATGGATAAGCAGGATTTATGAAAGGTAGTTGTACTGGCCCAATTTTTATTTTGAGACATGTGGTTCAGCAATGTGTAGAATAGAGAAATCCCCTTTTGATGGCATTTGTGTACTATGAAAAACCTTTTATAGTGGGCACTGGCAAATTTTATGGAGAGTCCTGTGTTATTATGGAGTTCCTCTTAATTATGTAAATTTGATAAGTCTGTTCATGAGCATAACAAGTACAAAGTTAATGTAAGTGGAGTCCTATCAAATGAATTTCCAGTGAACATTGAAGTACTCCAAGGGAATGTGTTGTCACCTATGTTGTTTATCCTCCTTATCGATTTGGTAATGCATAGAACAGTTGGGGATGGTAAAGAATGATTGGACTGGATTTATAATAGGAAATTATCTGACCTAGGGTATGTTGATGACGGGGTCCTTATTAGCAGAATACCACACGACTTGCAATGCTTGCTTACTAGAATGCATGAAATATTACATGAGCTTGAACTTAAGATAAATAGAAGAAAGACAGAGATGATGAGAACGGAATATACAATGGAAGATGAAATATCATTGGAAGGAAAAAGGATTAATTAGGTGGAATCATTCAAATATTTAGTAACTATGATCTCTAATAAAGGACCTTTAGAATTTAAGTTTAATGAAAGATCGAAAAAAAAATCAGACAATGGCTAGGTTATATATACGTGTGTGTGTATGGGTGGGTGTATATATATATATATATATATATATATATATATATATATATATATATATATATATATATATATATATATATATATATATATATATTGCAGTTAGAGGTACATTTAAAGAAATATGCGGTCATGATATATTTATGTTAATTCTAAATGCATGCCTTTCCCCAGAAGGACTGAGCAAACTTATGGTGGTGGAAATCAAATATCATAATTATTGGTAGGCCACTAATAAGAAAAAAAGGAAAGAAGTAGACGACGAAAGACGGCTAAAATTAGAGAATAGCTATCAAGAGTCATACAAAGTAATGAGGGCAAAAAAAAAACTGGCACTAATCACCTAATATAAATGGAATTGAAAGTACTGATGTGTTTTTAGACAGATCCATAGTCCAATCTTTGAAATTTATAAAGTAAAAAAAATTGTCAGAATAGAATATCTTTACAATGTAAGAAAATACAAAAATAACTTAAATGAATGAAGTTTCATACATGAACATTAAATAAATTTGATAAAGCTATCGCTATTCTTACAGTTGGGAACACAAAAGGATATTGGCGTTAAGTGGCTACAATTTGAGAAATCACCAATTCACATTTCTTGTAAGCATTACAGTAAATTTAAAAGGTATTGATAAGGCTATTGGCCCTGTAGGTCATACAGATATGGATATTATTTATTGTCAGAATTCCACGTATGGCAACATCACCCTGTAAAATTTTACATAAAAAAGACAAAAAACGTTTCCTCGATGGATTAGTTTGGTATTTTTTTCTACTAGTTGTAGCATTGCCACTTAAGAAAATATGAAAATGTTACCTCAAGACAACGCTCGAATTCATGCCCAGCAAGAAGCATTATCATAAATGAATTTCTAGTGAATATACATTTCCCAAAGGTAGAATTCGATATTAAACGCCATTGTGGTTGATTTTTACATTGATTAAAATCACGAGTGTCAATGACACATATTTATCATAAATAACCGCTTGTTGCAAACTCACTAATCAGCTACTATGGTGGAAATGGGTTGATTTATAAGAACAGACAGTACTACATTGGATCCCTTTCTCTGCTTACGGCTCATATTGTCTTTGCCTATACATACACCGAATAGTCTGACCTATTCTTTCCACATTTTTTCTACATTTCCACAGTGGACCAAGATGGAATAAGATATTCCATCTTGCAGAGGACTTCAAATGAACTTACATCCATCTTGATAGCCCGATTGTTAAAGTCATCCATGCAAGCATTCTTTCGGCTCATTGCATAGGTTCGAATCCTTACCCAGCCAGAGGCATTTATCATAAATGAATTTCCAGTGGATATACATTCCCATGGGAAGAATTCAATATTAAATGCCACTTTGGTTGATATTTTCATTGATTACAATCATGAATGTTAGTAATACATATTATATATATATATATATATATATATATATATATATATATATATATATATATTCATTTTTCAAATAAGTTACAAATACCCCTTAATATCGAATTCGTTCAGCCTTGGAATCTCTAACGATTAGGGAAATTTCTTTAATGATAAACATTTCTGCCAGGCCAAGGAACCTTCATTCCCATTTCTATCGATCTTCGAGTATTTGTCATTTATTTGAAAAACGCTTCTAATACTTTGAAAAAGATCTTGATTAACCTTTCTTGACATCCAACAACCTATCATCTTTGTTAGCCTTTCCATCGAATCAAAAATGTAAAAAAAGGAAACCTTTGTTGTGATTTATGGGCAATAATTTAAACTGACTTTGATATCGTTACAGAAAAAACTCTTCCTTTGAATCAAACTTTTGTATAGAGCAAATCTTATTTATATTCTCATTAATCCCGGAGACATTATGATCATGTATGCTTATATTTCCGTCTCTCAAACTATCATCTTTACCTCTATGCCCAGCACGAAATTCCTTAAAGACATCACGATCAATATTTGTACTAATAAAAATAAATGTTTACAAATAATTGTCATATATCTTTAATAGCTTAATGCAATATCCAAACTTTACCTATATAAATTAACATTGTCTCCTCTTGTTATAGGTATACTCCGTCTCTTCCGATTCATTTGCCGAGATGATCAGCATCCTTGTCTTATAGGTGGCCTCCCCCCCCCTCTCTCTCTCTCTCTCTCTCTCTCTCTCTCTCTCTCTCTCTCTCTCTCTCTCTCTCTCTCTCTCTCTCTCAAAATCAGCTTTTTATATTCACGATTGGCCTATCATTGACCGTGGCCGTTACTGATGAGGGGAAACATTAATGTTAAATATACATACATATATATATATATATATATATATATATATATATATATATATATATATATATATATATATATATATATTCTAATTGATTCTTTTAACCTATACTGAACCAGGAAACAACTTTACTGACATGCATACATTTACATAGGAAATGATGATAAGGTTTGTTTTATAACTGATTTACACTCTGGAACGCCCTTACTAACAAAAACAAATTCGCAGGTGGATGACGTGACTCTCAGGTGGCAGCGAAAACACAGAAATGTGTCCATTTTATTTTTCACTATTCGATATGTCTATGTTGATACGCTGATTATAAGAGCCCCAAATTACACAGTAGTCATACACCTTCTGGCATATAAATATTACTACTTAAATCATTTGAATCTGTAATGAATAATGATATTCTCCTTTCAAGGAAATTCCATTTGGCAGCGCTGTTCCAAACTCCTCTCACCAACCTTAACTATGCTGATGATTGTTACCTTGGTCTCTTGTACAAGGACATGACTTACTATCCATGTGTTCTGATGAAGAAAGGAAATACTAAACACGTCTATAAGTGAATTCGGGCTGTTGTTGATAGCATATGAAAAATCCACAACATTTTCTGATAAAAATATTCATTCTTAATAAAGAAACGACCGTTGGACACTTTACCAACTGCCAATTCTCTAGCCTCTACCTTCCTACCAGCATTTTTTGACCCACATGGTCGTCAAATAATAGACTGTATTAGTTGGGACAAGGTGCCTCTGATGCCATCTATTGGCGGTAAAGTAAAACTCGTTACGATGTCAAGGAAGGAGAGCAGTGCGTTATTATGCCTTTCGGAATGTAACAATATCTTTATGCTACGCAGTTTTTACTAACAATACATGCCATACCATGAAAAATAAAAATCATATTTTGGTTTCATAGAAATGTAATTAAAAACTAGATCAAATAACTGTGTAATTACTTGACTGTCTCACCGATTTCAGTAAATGTGGCAATCTGACAACCCTCCCCCTGACCCCCAAATGTAATTGAACTAACTATTGCTTGCTGAGGAAAGATTTTTATAACATTTACTGTGAAATTTGTAATTTCCTAAGAATTACGTTTTGGCCAGAAAACAAGGAACATCAAGCTCACGTGCGTCTGATTTATAGCAATTTTGCATCTAAGTAGCAATAGAAATTAAGTAACGAAAATTATAACGATGGATGATGGGGATAATTAGCAATTTGGTACTTTACTGCTGAGGCCATCTATTGGCCATGAAATAAACAATGTGTAGAGCTCTTTGATCCTTGCATTCTGGAACCTTCTATGACGTCATTTTGATGTAAAAGAGAGAGAGAGAGAGAGAGAGAGAGAGAGAGAGAGAGAGAGAGAGAGAGAGAGAGAGAGGGAGCCTACGTAATTGGAGCTGAATATAATTTATACCTGCCTCACATATTTTTACATAAGTATCAATCTATTACCGTTTTCCAATTGGATAGAATTATTCACATGAATGGAACCCGGGACGTGTGCTGCCATCGTTTGACAAGAAGTAGAAAGTCTTGGATTCTATTCAAATTTGGAGAAGTGTGTGATTACTAAAACATAATTTTATGGTAGTTTTTTGTATCATTGAATGAAAAAAAAAAATTCATAAATTCAATAATACTATTTTTCTTCTAAATTTTAGGCTTTTAAGTTATGATAACTATATGTAAAATACAGATAATATGTATTACAAAAATATATAGAACAGATCCCAATACTCTGAAAGCAACGAGTTGGCATTCAACCCTAGAATTAAAAATCCCAAATTTAACCAAAATATATTCAGGTCCGCAGCAAATGCGTTGTTAGCTAATACTAATCAACATCAGAGTGGTCCTCCTGCATTGTGTGGCAGTGTGCTCCGAGCCGACGTATTATTTATAGGAACCCGTCTGAGGATATCCTGTCTGTGACGATGCATCTACTTTAGCTATGTAATAAAAGGAAGAAAATCGCCTAGGATTATTATACTACTTGATAACTATATATATATATAATATATATATATATATATATATATATATATATATATATATGTATATGTATATGTATATATATATATATATATATATATATGTAATATATATATATAATGTGTGTATATATATGTATATATATGTATGTATGTATACACACACACACACACACATATATATATATATATATATATATATATATATATATATGGAACGATAACATAATCAAAACTATAATGAATGAAATGTCTAAACCTACATTTGTCCTTTCTCATCCAAAAAAAAATAGGTAGTTAACTATTGCT
>NC_090746.1:83067551-83100051 GCF_036898095.1 Palaemon carinicauda
AAATAAACAGTCAATTTTGCTGTCATTAAACTAAATTCGCATACACTAAATATTAGTTAATATTTGATATTGCTATTCCACATTTACGAAAGATTATGGAATTTCAACTGTTACTTCTATGAAAATCCTTAATATCTAAATCTTCATAATCTGCTCAGATTAAAGTTTTTTCTTCTCTGTAATGTCTTTTTCATATCAATGAAGTTTTTTATAATTATATATTTTGAGTGGAAAATAGTACAATATGATTGCCCGCACCATTATGGATTTTTAGTAGACGGACAATTCTTAAGTCTTTATGCAATGACTGCTTCGTCCTCTTAACTGTGTTGCACTGGCAAGTCGAGAGTCCCAGCCTTGGGGACTTGACAAAGCCGTTTCCTCCACGAATATCGAGATGATAAGGATAATAACCTTCTCTACGAGTTTCGGAGAGGATATTGTATGTAAATCAAACAGTGCTTTTGGGTTTGTCGAGATAGCCAATTCCAAATACTAATCAATTCTAATTCGAATTATATATAATTTCAGGGGTGTAAATAGTGAAAGAATGAAAGGAATGCGTCAAATCTTTTAAAAATGTAATAAGTACTTCATTTTTTTTTTTAGACTATACATTGATTTGAGTGAAAAACATATTTTCGATTTAAATTAATTTACAAAAGTAGATGCATCACCGGTTCATATAAGAAATAATAATTCATTCAATAAAACACAAAAATGCACTTTAACCATTGCCTAATGTCGAAACTAGGAAATTAATAGCAAGTATAACGTATCACGAAGTCTTACTTCTATCCTTTCCTCCCTCTCAAAGTAACCAACCCGAAAAATCCTTGTCAATATTACTGGGCTTTGCGGGATACGCATATCCTCGTAGCCATTCAAGAAGGATACCACGACAACTATTACCAGTAAAGCCTAGGTCATTCTCATGCCATTTACCGCTATTTGTTGTCGGCCTTTCACGTCTTACCAATAACTTGTCTGGAAAACAAATGAACGGGCGAAGGGATATCGCGGAAGAGAATTGTGGAGGCCAAATCCTTCAACCATACGGAATCGATACCAGTTTTGACAGTTATTACAAGTAAATCACATAAATGCTCTGCTATTTCCATATACAAAGGTTGATTAACATTTCAACATCAATGTTTTCAAAATGGAATTATGATAAGTCGGAGATAAAAGGAGCAAAATAACAGATATGGAAATGTCTTCGACTCAAGACTTTCCCAATATATTTGGTGTTCAGAGGAGCCGTCCTTGGAAGGACTAACAACTTATGAATTATGCAATTACAGCTTGTTTACTTTGTTAATTACATCTTGGCCAAATAAACTGTTAAAGCTTTATGATAGCCATCTTTTCCTTTAATTTGAATTCCTTCACTGATATTTCATTTTTATAATTTTGACAAAATATGAGTCTCAGAAGATTGAAAAGACAGAAGAAAGGACACAATGTTAATATTTAAGAAAAGATAAAATATTTTATGAAAATTAATGACCCGTAAGTAAATGCAATAATTGGATACTTACAACCAAAGGAAAATAAATCATTAATATCTGAGTAAAGATGTGACATATACATGTAGTTGAAATAAAAAAAAATATAAGAAAATGAAAATCAACGACAATGGAATGTCCAGAATAAGTATCTGATATAAATCAAGATATAATGCTAACAGCAGTTGCACTTTCAATTATTACTTAACAGATGTAATCAATAGAATATAAGTAACTTCAAAGAATGGAATAAAAACAAGTTTCATTCCATTACAATCTTGGAAAAATCACACAATGCCATGGTATAACAACAGTCGAAAAATACCTTATATATCAAGTTCTTAGAAAATATAAAAAAAAAAAAAAAAGTAACGACATACACAATACAGTATTTAGTATTACCGAAAAAACAGACACAAAAGAGGTAGGCAGTTTGCAAATGGGATGGTAAGGCATAATCTAAAATTATCGTTTACGAAACAAAAAAAAATTCTAAAAGAATTAATTCCAAGACATTCCTTAAAAAAAAAAAAATTACAATCGAATCTTCAACCTACTTTGTAAAAAGACAACGCTCTTCACCATTTAGTAAAGAAAAAAAAATCCACGAGCTTTCCTTTACGTAAATGACACTAGAATGGTTGGAGCCTGAACAGAAGCAAATGTAACAAGGCAGTCCTCAACAAGACAGAATCTAATTAAAAAGAAACAAAACCACCTGGTCCTCTACGTCCACTGATACAAACATAGAAGAGACAGGCAACAGCTTCTTATGCTTCTTGTAATGTTACAGATAAGCCTTTGCGATGAGAGAGAGAGAGAGAGAGAGAGAGAGAAGCATGGAGAATTTTTGCTAATATGCATTAATACCATACATATATATATATATATATATATATAATTTATATTTATATTTATATTTATATATATATATATATATATATGAGAGAGAGAGAGAGAGAGAGAGAGAGAGAGAGAGAGAGAGAGAAGAATGGAAAGTTTATGCGAATATGCACTTTCAAACATAGGTCAAAGATAAATAAAACCAATTCACATTAAACTATAAATTTCATAATAACAAATATTCAAACAACAAACAAAATATTAATATAAATGAATACCTATCAGTAAATTAAACTAATAAATATTACTTGGTATATAATGCTACGTATTGGAGGCAAAACCAAATACGAGATACAAAACATACAAAATGATATAAGTAAACGAATAATGTTTTGTTTTCTATTTATGCTATAAGTTTTTTTTTTCTTACGTGTATGTGTGTACATTTTTGTGACAGTTGCATAATCTCCATTTTTCAATTACTGTGATGTAATACATGTTTTATCTTATTATTATTTTATACTATTCCTTTATTCATTCTTTAATTTCTACATATATTATACTATTTTCAATTTCATTTAGTGCTTTCTATTTCTTGGTATTTCTTTCATCTTTTTACTTAGCATATGTAAAATTTCATACATAATTTAGGAAAAAATGCTCAGTATTTAAAATTTATATATTTCTTATTATTCACTACTTATAATTATGTCCTTGAATCACTTAAATTCACCGGACTATCCCGGATGCCAATGTTCACCCCGGATGATTTCGACATGCAAAAACATCCAAACACATCCTGGGCGACATTCCTGGACTGCGAAGAAGTCTCAAGGAGCCCCTATGGATATTTCCCCGGATCACCCCGGATCAGGTCCTAAGCGGTCCAGGACAATCCGGGAGGTCAGTGTGACTTTAAAGGTTTAAAGGACGCTCATGAATGGCAGAGGCAAGGGACAGTGACATTGCTCTATCAAGCAGGACAATGCCCTAGACACTGACCATATATACATATGATCAGCGCCCAAGCCCCCTCTCCATCCAAGCTAGGACCAAGGAGGACCAGGGAATGGTTGCCGATGACTCAGCCGATAGACCTATAGGTCCCCCCACCCCATCCTTAGCTCACAAGGATGGTGAGGTTACAGCGACCAAAGAAACTATCGAGTTTGAGCGAGATTTGAACCCCAGTCTGGCGTTCACCAGTCAGGGACGATACTTTCATACACATGAAGGAAACCCTCAACTATCTTATTCACTAAATCCTTAGCTGTATAAGAACGCAATATCCACTGATGCATTTACGTTGATACACATTTACTATGTGAAATACTTTGAAGACAAAAGTGCAGTTCCGCGTCAAAGGAGAAATGATAATCAGATTTGGGAGATGACAGAATGACAATTCAGCGTATCATTATCTAATCTGACAAGAAATGCATATTTCATCGGAAATGAACTATTCTTCCGTGGTTGTTACAGGATTGACAAAAGATTATTTCGAACATTGAGTACCACGCAATTTTTCCCTTTCCATAAAAACTGTTTTTGGCTATTATTTCCATTATCATTATTATTATGATTATTATTATCATTAATCATAATCATTATTATTATTATTATTATTATTATTATTATTATTATTATTATTATTATTATTATTATTATCACTTGCAAAGTTGTAGAGTAGATGTGATTTCAAAATATCTGTTCCATAGGTCAAGATTGGAATTTCTTAAACAAAGCAATGTATCAATACTCAAGAGAGTTTAAAAATACCATCGAGCCAAAGCACCCATCTTCCACAGCATATTGTATTATTATTATTATTATTATTATTATTATTATTATTATTATTATTATTATTATTATTATTAGCCAAACTACAATCCTAGTTGGAAAATCAAGATGCTATAAGCCCAAGGGCTCCAACAGAGAAAAATAGCCCAGTGGGGAAAGGAAATAAGGAAATAAATAAACGATATCAGAAGTAATGAAAAAATGAAAAAAAAATATTTAAAAAACCATTAACAACATTAAAACAGATAATTAATATATAGACTAAAAAAGACTTATATAAGCCTGTTCAGCATAAAAACATTTGCTGCAAGTTTGAACTTTTGAAGTTCTACTGATTCAACTATCCGATTAGGAAGATCATTCCACAACTTCGTCACAGCTGGAATAAAACTTCTAGAATACTGTATAGTATTGAGTCTCATTATGGAGATGGACTACCTATTAGAATTAACTGCATGCCTAGTATTACGAACAGTATGAAACTGTCCAGGATGATCTGAATGTAAAGGATGGTCAGAATTATGAAAAATCTTTGCATAAGTACATGCGGAGAAAAATACTTATAAATTAATATTCTTTCTATTACATTGCCTTTCTCTTTTAACCTGATGTCATCTTTCAACACTTCCAATCATTGTCTACTTCAGCAAACATTCTTCTTTTAAAGACCGTATATAAGCAATTGACTCGAAGTCACAACTAATGGAACAACACGTTCTTCTCTGAGAAACGATGACGCAGAGTAGGTCACTGGTGATTAAAGGAAATGGAGAGGGATAAATCCTGGGCCTCATTAAAAGTGATTATATAGATGACAAAATTGGTTTGGAGATAATTCCGGCCCATTAGATAAGATAGGAAGTCTTCAGTTTGCTTATTGCAAAAACGGAAATGTTTCGCAAAATAGTGAATAATTGAGCCTTACATCTTAAATTGCATTATTTTCGCCCTAGAGAAGAATTCAATCAATTATATGAATAAATAAAAAAATAAGGACAGTCACAAAAAAAAAAAAATACATCAATACCAATAATACTAAATATACTTAATGTTTTATGATTACCTTGAATACGATCAAGATGATTTCAATGTAATGGTTAGTTTTATTACTGCCCTCTTGTTCACCAACATTTCTATACAGGATATGTTGAGTATTGTTAAGACTAAGGATGAGGAACAAGTGAGGAATTTCCTAGTCAAAATTAGAATAGTTTTTAAAATTATCAAATTATTCGTGGCAGACACTTGTTCCATTTTGATGGTAAAATGTATAAAAACATATTTTATGAAGTTGTGGGCTGTAATTTACCATATCATCGCCAATCTATATATATATATATATATATATATATATAGTGTATGTCTGGATTATTTTGAAAGTTCTTTGATTCCCTCTATCAAGAGTCTGCATCTGCTTATGTGGAGAAGGCATACAAAGGTCTGTTAGAACAACATATCTTAACTCATATATATTCTCCAATTAAATTTTGTCTATAATAATAATAATAATAATAATAATAATAATAATAATAATAATAATAATATTAATTAGACACATGACTGCAGACAGGAGCCTGTTGAACATTTTTCTCTTTCAGTGATTCAGATTTTCTTTGGGTGGGAGGTGATGCCAAAGCAGGAAAATGTCTTATACTTATTACTATTCAGAATATCCTAGATATTATTAGGCTTTAGATGCGGACTGAAAAACTAATGGCAAAGATCTTCCCAATGTTGCCTGGCAGGTAAAAGATTCGTCTGAACATCTTTAGGTTTAGCATCATTGAGATCAGAGATTTTTCATGTATTCCAAAATGCACACTTTTATGCTGTCTTTTCTTTTTCGTACTTGGCTTTCCTCACTTATGTTGAAATGATACCCTCTTCTTTTTTTTTTTTTTTTTTTTTTTGGCCACTATCTAAGCATCGTCAGTGCCCTTTTGTAGAGTAGAGGTATAAGACCACTACCGCAGTTAGTCCTGCATGTCATAGAAAGGTACTAAAATGACAGCGATTGCCTTGCAGACTTCAATTTTAGCAAACGGTTAGGCCAACTGCCAATAACTGTGAAAATTACTGCCTTGCAGTTGCACTATTTAGTGAAAAGACTATCAAGACAAAGGTTTAGGCCCACCACCAATAACTGTGGTTGATGACTTCAATGGCATCCGATCGTAAAAACCTTCTACCAAATTATAAACTGTGCGTGATGCCTTCAAAAATACAGATGCGGTTAGGGGGTCCACAGTAATCATCAGGCAACCAACTCTTAGTTGTAGGGATAATGGTGGGAAAGAAGAAGACTATCTTAACATCATCTCATATTCTAGATTATTCACAGAATGTCAAAGGTTATATACAGTTCGAAAAGCTGATCAATTAATGTATACATATATATATGTATACTGTATATATATATATATATATATATATATATATATGTAATATACTGTACATATATATAAATATATATATATATATATATATGTATATATATGTGTGTGTGTATATACATATATATATATATATATATATATATATATATATATATATATATATATATATATATATATATATATATATATATATATATATATATATATATACCTATTCACGAATCAATACAATAATAACGGCCATTTGGGTAGAGCCAGCAAATTCCGGTGTCAACGGCTAATTTTAGGAATACCAAATACGAAACGATAAGGTCGAAGAGGCCGACATGAAAGCCAATTTACCGATACCCGTCAGCTTTAACAGTAGCGGCCGCAGTATTGGATGCAAAACGGTGTTTTCCATCTTTTTAAATAGTGGTGCTGACCGTAATGATAGGGATCATAACAGACTTTTTGTGCTGGAGGTGGTCATAATGATGATGGCGGGATGTTAGAGAAAGCTGTTCGCATTGCTAGGGATGGCGTAAAAAAAAAAAAAAAAAAAAAAAAAAAAAAAAAAAAGAAAAAAAAAAAAAAAAAAAAAAAAAAACACGCTAGGGATAGCGTCAAAAAAAAAAAAAAAAAAAAAAAAAAAAACCGCTAGGGATGGCGTAAAAAAAAAAAAAAAAAAAAAAAAGAAAAAAAAAAAAAAAAAAAAAAACAGCACACACGTAATGAAAACAAATAGGGGGAAATATGTCTCGGTCTGGTGCATTTTGAAACCCGAAAGGGAGAACCGCTTGGTAATGAGTGGAAAAAACTGCTAAATGCGTCTTTATGATGCGAGAGCGAAAGTTTGACATTAGTTCTCAAATGGTCATTGCGAAGACAACAGGAGCTCGTGTTGCACATTAATACATTTTACGAAGATGGAAGATATTACATTTTTTTCAGATGGTCTTTGCTTCGGGGTCTTTCGTATCATTTACTTTTTGTGTCTGGCTTTTGAAATTTTTTATTCAGTGTTTGAATGAAAACAATTCTTGTGCATACATATATATATATATATATATATATACATATATATATATATATATATATATATATATGTATGTATATATATATACATACATATATATATATATATATATATATCGAGGTTTGACAACCATAAGTAGATAAGTCCAAAAATGAGGTTTTGTAAAAAGCAGTTCTAAAAACTATGCATATTATCAAAAAAGGACCAAAATTGGAACTACATATACTTTTTTTTACTGAATATGTTAATGATTTTATTGTCTATAACACATATAAATATAAATTCTTTGTAATGAATAATATTGTCAAAAAATTCCATAATCGGACATAGCCAGTTATGAGTGAATAGCATTGTTATAATTTACATAGAAATGCAGTTCAACAGTTTTAAATAAAAATGCTGTAATTTAATACATCAAAGGATACACGAATAAAATAGTAATGCAATACAACAAACCAACAAATCCTCAATTTAAAAAAAAAAAAATCTGGCAAGTTGTTATTTTAATTATTCATTATCTCCCAAGGAAATTCACTCAATCCATTCGGCGCATCCAGAAATACACAAAAGCCTATACAAGCCTTTCTAAAAGTTTTTAATCTTATATGAAGAGAAAATTATAACCCCTAACATCAGATATTATTGTAAATTATTAATTCCCAATAGCAAATTAAAATATTGGAAAAATAACTGGCACTTTACCTTTGAGAAGAGTCGAGGCTGGAGTGGAGGAGGAGGAAGAGGAGGAGGAGGAGGAGGAGGAGGAGGAGGAGGAGGAGGAGGAGAAGGAGGAGGAGGAGGAGAAGGAGGAGGAGGAGGAGGGGGTATTACTTGGAGGAAGAATCTCCTTCCAGGAGAACTTTGGGTAAAATAGAAGTTTCTCTGTCTTAAATGACATTCACTAACACTAACTGAATCACTTACTTTACGATTAATGAAAACTTGCCATCATTTTCAGTTTGATATTCAATTCTCATAAAGAACCTATCTAGAGGTAATATGGATGGTTTTTCCTTTTCTTTGAATTGACATACAAATAGAGAAAAAATCAAAGACAGGCTTGAACAGCGAGTGCGGCGTATGGGCACTGCTTGACTGATTTTCGGCTGTCTTGTTAGTACTTGCATAGAAAAAATTTGCATAAAAAAAAGGAGTTTTTGACCGTAGACTGCTACAATGCTCGTATACAGATTTGAAATTTCATGCTTCTCAAGAAAATTGCTCTTATTCCGAGTTACCTGCAAACCGAGGTGTATATATATATATATATATATATATATATATATATATATATATATATATATATATATATATATATACACACACACACACATATATATATATATGTATATATATATATATATATATATATATATGTGTGTGTGTGTCATTCCTTTGTCCATTTCTTGTTCTTACTTGTTAAAATATCCTCTACTTTTTGCTCTTTTCTGTCTCTTAGCGTTAATCCCATCATTATTTTTCCATAGTTCTTTGAGTTGTGACTAGCATATGTTCTAAGTCTTTAGTTAGTCTCCAGGTTTCTGATGCATAAGTTAATACTGACAGGAAAATCTCATTCAATATTAATGTTTAAAGAGGGAGTGCCATTTAATTTTTCATAATCTCATTTTGTTTACCAAAAGCTTTCCATCCCATGATTATCCTTCTTATAATTTCAGTCTCATGTCCAGCGGAAGACATATTGTCTGTACGTATATTCATCTAATTCTTTAAAGGTTTTTCCATAACACTTAATTGTTGTCTCTGCATTTCCATTGAACACCATCTTGGTTTTACTCATATTTATCTTCAGTCCTACCTTTCTGCTTTCTGTATTTAAATCTTCTATCATCTTTGGCAATTCCTCCATGATTCACTCGATAGAATAATGTCATCTGAAAATCATAAGTTGCTGAGGTATTCCCAGGCAATGTTAATTCCTATATTTTCCCAATCTACATTTTTTTTTTAAATTCTTCTCTGCACGCTATGAACAAATTATGAGTGATAAGGTCTCGTCGTATATTTCCTTTCTCAATCGTAATTTTCTTACTATAAACACAAACACATACATACATACATACATACATATATATATATATATATATATATATATATATATATATATATATATGTGTGTGTGTGTGTGTGTGTGTGTGTGTAGACATACATACATATACTGTATATATGCAGATCATATGGTTAATCTCTATCAAAATATGATGTGGTAATGTGCAAAAGTATTGCAAGCAAATTATTTAAAGCAACAGATAAACAAGTCACGTACAATGCATCTAAAGATTTTCGAATACAAGAGAGGCACGTCAAGGCGATTTGATTTAAAGGTGCAGATATGGGATGAAAGGTGACTCAGTCTTAAAAACATAAATCTCTCTCTCTCTCTCTCTCTCTCTCTCTCTCTCTCTCTCTCTCTCTCTCTCTCTCTCTCTCTCTCTCTCTCCGAGACTAGCGAGCACACACTCAGTTTTCTTCAAATTCTATATCTTCCAGGCACAGTAGTGTTACCTTGTTACTAGGAGAGAGAGAGAGAGAGAGAGAGAGAGAGAGAGAGAGAGAGAGAGAGAGAGAGAGAGAGAGAGAGAGAGAGAGAGAGAGAGAGAGAGAGAGGTGTCTCTAATCGTTTCTTTTTTTAATACAATTCAAATAGAAAATATAAATTATTTTGCATTTCATATACAATATGAGAGAGAGAGAGAGAGAGAGAGAGAGAGAGAGAGAGAGAGAGAGAGAGAGAGAGAGAGAGAGAGAGTTTACCCATATGATGAAGACAACGTTGCTCTTAATGCATTATTGCTGAGCATCAAGTGCAGGCAATTGCTATTTACTGCTGAGAAGAATCGATAATGGACCATTCAGGAAGTTGTTGGGAGTTGAATAATTCTGACCTCTGATATTTTATACCAACATTACAAAACTTTTACCATTACTTCATCATAAGTATTCGTATTAGATATATCATCAGCAAAATTGGGAAAATCACAAAAAAATAACATTATATTGAAAAGCATAAAACGATTTGAAATATGAGGGATACAAATAGAATGGTGATTTGCTTCGGGAAAAAAAAAAAAAAAAAAAATCATGACTTTATTTTGTGATCTCTGACTACTTTAAACATGATCCTCTAGCCGATTCTAGCTTATAGCGACCATAACTTAGAGATGAGATTCTAGGATAACTATTATATTCGGAACCATTATTTGTAGTAATTGCGGTATTATTATTTTTATTACTAGCTAAGCTACAACCCTAGTTGGAAAAGCAGAATGCTATAAACCAAAGGGCTCCAACAGGGAAAAATAGCCCAGTCAGGAAAGGAAATAAGGATATAAATAAACTATATGAGAAGCAATGAACAATGAAAATAAAATGTTTTAAGAACAGTAACAACATTTAAACAGATCTTTCATATATAAACTATAAAAAGAGACTTAGGCTGTTCAATATAAAATTTTTTACTGCAAGTTTGAACTTTAGAAGTTCTACAGATTCAACGACCAGATTAGGAAGATCATCTTATTCATTCTTAGTTAATAATACAACTACTATTGCTGTTGCTGCTACCATTTTGTAACATCTACAAATATTGCTATAGTTTTATAACTGTTACTACAACTACTATATTCAAAGTACTGTATGTATGGAGATTATAATTTATCTACCCATGGTATTCTTTTATTCATCTCTTACTGCTATAAGGATACATCACAAATTTATTCACTAACTTCAATGACATTTTCAGGAATTAAGGTGGTGAGCAGGTGAATTGGACCCGAATATACATATGGAACATTTATTTGTAAGTTTATTTATCTAAAAGATATATAAGAAATTCCCAAATATATGTCATTTAATTTATGCAAAGGAGCCAATAGCCCAAAAAACTTTGATTTAACTTTGAGATGGATCCAAAGTTATGTCAAAGGTATTTTTGTTTCATTCCCCAATGTATCCCTGTGTGCTTATATCCAGTTGTGAATTCGAGTATTCATCTCGCGTTTGATTATTAAAATTAGAGATACAAAACAGCGCTTATGAGTTTCAATTGAATTTCCTCATGGTCTGGAATAGAAATAAAGAAAGGGTTTAATTGGGTATTTACATTAAAATAGACAAAAATTGGGATCAGAGGTTAATTATTTAAAATTTCCTTGATTAATGCAATATGAAGGAGTCTATCATATGTGCTTCTAATTTCAGAAAACAAAGACCAAAATCTTGATGGCAAATTTCTCATAAGATATATTGCACATCCGGATCATGAAAAAAATCCTATTTTGTATTCCTTCATGTCAGCGTTATCGCGGTCCACTTCTTAGTGATATAGTATTATCACATCATTATCGACAAATTCATCATTATTGGCATTACTCTTACTGACGGTGTTGAAAACATGTTCTCTATTTTAGTGGTTCAAGGGACTGGGCGTATGGCTAGTAACCTCCTGCCTTAAATTCTTACTGGACAATTAGATGGGTAACCCCTTCTCGAGGCACCCGCTCTGGAAGTAATAAAGTCAACGATTATTAAATTATCATTATTATTATTATTATTATTATTATTATTATTATTATTATTATTATTATTATTATTATTTGCTAAGCTGCAACCCAAGTTGGAAAAGCAGGATGCTATAAGCCCAGGGGCTCCAACAGGGAAAACAGCCCAGCGAGGAAAAGAAACAAGGAACAAATTAATTGTTTTAAGATCAGCAACAATCTTAAAATAAATATTTCCTATATAAACTATAAAAACTTTAACAAAACAAGGAGGAGGGGAAACAAGAGAGAACAGTGTGCCCGAGTGTACCCTCAAGCAAGAGAACTCTAAGCCAAGGCAGTGGAAGACCGTGGTACAGAGGTTATGGCACTACCCAAGACTAGAGAACAATAGTTTGATTTCGGAGTGTCCTTCATTACCCTACTTCTAGCACCTTAAGAAATAGATGTCTATTTGAGGGCCGAAGTGAGGATGGCAGGTTCATCCTTGCCAAGATCCTTGGACATGATGTCATACTATGCGGTATTTTTAGATTTATTTAAAAAGCAGGTCTTCTGAAATCCATCTAACTTTTATAAGGACATATTTGCTTTTATTGCTTAAAATATAATGTCCTTTTATTCTTTATTTGTAATAAATGATATCAGCGTCAGTGACCTTTGATGTCAACATGCCAGAAAACTCCAAATTAATCAATCAATTATCATTATCAATTAAATCGTTTACTCTTAGAACGATAACTGTTAGAAATAATCTCTCGAGGTGAAAATTTTCAACGGTTATTAAATTATCATTATTATAAATTAAATCGTGTACTCTTAGAATGATAACTGTTAGAAATTATCACTCGGGGGTGAGGATTTTAAGTTTATGTCAAACGAGCTTGAAATAATTACAGTGCTAAAGAGTAATAATGGCAGTATTTATATCTATTATCATTATAAGTTATTATGTAAATGCTCAGTCATTCATATATATATATATATATATATATATATATATATATATATATATATATATATATATATATATATATATACACACACACACACACATATATATATATATATATATATATATATATACACATATATACACATATATATTAGTTTTAATTAATCTACTGAAACACATAAAAATCTAATGGGATTTATTTCTATTAAGGAAGTAAAATTAAAATGTCCAGAACGCACAGAATCGAGCACTTGCGCTGAAACGTGTAAGTTAAAGGTTAAAAGTATGTGGTTTCAGTACCAGTTTTATCAGAATAGATTCACACCAAAATGTCAGTCGGGAAAGTTCAAGACCCCACTGTGGTGCCCAACCACAGCAGTGGCCTCCCCAGTAAACAGCTTAAACTCATGTTCCCAGGCTGGGATCGATCTGCTGTCATGCGAATGCTAGGCGAACGTTAGAACGGAAGTGGCCACATAGAAAAAGAGCTGCAATTCAGAAATTAAGATATATTTTCGTAATTATGCGTTTCTTTGCGACAGTTTTTTTCTTTTTAGTGAATAGGAATGTTGTTGGTAACATCTTAGAAAATTATGCAAATAAAGTTCTTCTATTACAAAGATCCTTATGAGCATTTTGGGACCGAGGTTTTGTGATGTTCCACGTGACACAATGAGCGATAATGCATACTCGAGGTTGGGCATATGAAGGTCAGCTTGGGATAGTGGAGGACACATTTCCCTGGAAGTTCAACTAACAAAAGTTTCCCTTAGGCTCTGATATCACTGTTTTCTTTGACATCTTTGATCTCTCAGATAATATAACTCTCTCACTTGACTGTGAACTGTTCTTAAGTAACTGGAGTGATAATATAAATGTTTAAGCCTAGTACAATTTTGTATTTGAACTGCTTTAACGAAATGAAGTGTTCATAACTGTCTAAGTTTAGTGCAACTTTGTGTGAATTGGTTTGACGAAATGTTAAGCACTGTAAAATCACTGTATAACCCTATATAGTCACTTGGCCTAACAACTCAGTAGCCTAACCTTTGCCGGAAGTTGCTGTCAACGAAATGAAGTTACTAAATAATTTTATAGAAACCAACTGTATAATCTTGACTTGTGCCCTGCATGTAGCAGCACATATGCGGCTTTTGTATTAGTAGACAACTGTACCCTTTGATTTCTCACTATTTAGCAAAGGCTAGTAATGGATTGAGATGTAAATTAGGTGATTATTTAATGTGTTAAGTAGAACGTCTGCTTGATACCACTTTATATGCTCTAAGTGATAAATTTGTAAAAAGTATATATTATATTTAAATTTGTAATAAAATTCAATTTTTGTAAGCCATCCGTATTATTCAATCTTTAGATGTTTTTGTATAACTGTTACCACGTCTAGTTTGGTCCCCTTTACTCTTAAAACTATTCAAGTCGTAGACCTAAAAAGAGATTAAGTTAGAGCATTCCAGATAATTGATTTTCATGATAGACTTTCAAAGCTTGTAAAACAAAATCCTAACAATAACCCGGTGATTTTCTTTTTTCTAATGACGCCATCCGCTTCCGACAATCGCTTTGAGATCCTTCAAAGCTAAGTTATTTCGACTTGAAACGAATCAGCACGAGGAAACAACCTTTAATTTCCTTGTAGACAGAGAACAGGCTTTTATGCTTAACCCTAAGGACTACTATTAAAGCCACTGTCCCATAACTCTCAACTTTATTGCTATACCCCTTTTGAGCAGAAGGCGCCATGGCGGATAAATGATGAACTTCCTTTCAAAACAGATAAGAAGTCATTATCCTTCGTCTCCATTTCATCCTTCTGAGAGGATAAGAGACCTGGAGAAGGAGGTTGCTTCCCCTTCTCGTTCCCTTTTTGTTATTCACCATTTTTCAGTCTTGTTAATTTTAGTGCTTAGAAAATGCATCCTGATTTAGCAAAACTTCATAAAATATTGATATATATTTCGCTAAACTGAAGTAGAAAACTGGAACATTACATTTAGAAGTGTAATAAAAAAAGAACATACAAACATCAGTATGAAATAAAAATTGTTTACAAATTTAACAAAAATTCGGAATTGTTGAACGACATAAAATCCAGGCAATTATCTGTTGACTCTTGCATATGCAAAACAGGATGCATAGCTTTATTTCAAGTTAGGTATTCAATGCACTGCGTTAATGCTTGTGTCGATCCACTAAGCAACATTTCAAATTGAAAATCTACGCAACAGGTTAAAAATCTGAACTTGAATACGGGTTTTACCGATTTTTTTTCGAGTTTACTATTTTATTTACAACATAATCCACCATTTCCAATATTCAGATTTCCCCCGGCCATGAACTTAACATATCATTCCACTCCTTTTTCTAAATTATATCTTTGCAGGACATGTTATTCAGAACCCAGAATATTTACAATTCGAAACTGTGTTCTTTGGCAAAGAACCATTAATGGTTTGAAGGCCGCTCATGAATGGCAGAAGCAAGGGGCAGTGAAATTGCCCTATCAAGCAGGACAATGCCTTAGAGACGTATGATCAGCACCCAAGAACCCCTCTCCACCCAAGCTAGGACAAAGGCCAGGTAATGGCTGCCAATGACTCAGCAGATGGATCTACAGGCCTCCCCAAACACTCCATCCTTAGCTCACAAGGATGGTGAAGTTGCAGCGACCAAAGGAACTAACGAGTTTGAGCGGGGCTCAAACCCCAGTCTGGGGTTCATGAGTCAAGGACGTTACCATCGGCCACCAAAACCCTAATTGTCTATTAATTGTTATCATAATTATATTTATTCTTCCCTATACGGCTTTTATAGGCAATTCTTGCTCATATTATGTTAGTTTACTATTTGAGCGGCATATTTTAATCCGATGGCTTTAAAACTTCTTATGATAAATTGTTACAATTTATAATGGTATTGTTTATACTGTATATCAACTGAAGTGGTTTTTTATAAGCAGGTAGTCAATGCTGAATAAAACTAGTAGTTCTTGAGCTTGTCTTAACCTTATGCCTCCTTCACACGTGTCACACACTATTTGCAAATAAACAGCCAGTAGTAAAACGGACTGAGGTAACTCTATACGGAGGCACACCAACACACTCCATATCCCTATTAACAGCAATTGTAACCACAACATCGTCCGAATACAAGGTACTGTACCTAAATTGCACATTGTGTCTCCAAAATAACAAGGGTACTTAAGGGGCTGTTGTAATCCCGTAATGGCCGTCTTTGTCTAGGAGTTGAACTTAGGCCCCTTGCTTGGCAGCTAATATGTTAATGTTATCATTTACAACAGGATACAACAGGAAATACACACACACGCATATAGACACACATCCATATACAAACAAACACACACACACGCACATATATATATATATATATATATATATATATATATATGTATATATATATATATATATATATATATATATATATATATATATATGGATATAGCCTGGGAGATAGATAAATAAATAAATAGTACCCTTAACGATATATCACAGAATAGTACTGCTTTACAACCAAATGAAATCTTAAAGTCTTTATGAAAGTTATGTATAATATATTTACGAATACAGCTGGGTTTGAATCCCATTATTGCTTGCATTCCAGTACCATTTTGGAAAACTTTACTCGAGTCGTAATTTCTTACATACTGTTTAAAAGTATAAAGGCTTTCGTTCCAAAATTCCCAATCCCAAAATTTCCTCAAACTCCAGCATCCCATAGAATTTTAGTTTGTATTGGAACTTGTAAATAGAATGTGATTTTTGTTTCACATTATGAATTCTATAAGAGCGAACAAAATATTCAAAATCACAGCTACTTTTAGCATATTTAATGGGCGGTACACTGAGGCATAGTATTCTATCTCTTTGCTTATTTCCTTTCCTCACTGGGTTATTTTACCTATTAGAGCCCTTGGGCTTATTAGCATCCTTCTTTTCCAGTTAAGGTTGTAGCTACTACTATTACTACTACTACTACTACTACTACTACTAATAATAATAATAATAATAATAATTAATAATAATAATAATAACTGTGATATCTTCATCTCTAAACCAGTAAAACGACTATTATTCAGGAAGATATTTTTTCTAAAAGAAATCCTAGAAAATTTGTTATAACCCTGTCTCAATTCATGATTGATTGTAGACTAAAGTGCAGCATCATCAACTTAGATTTTACCTAATTTTTTGCGTTGACATTAGCGTGTAGGACGAGTAGACGTCCTTGTCTAGTCTAGTCACAACTTACAAATCATGATCTCTTTATGTTTAAAAAGGCTGAAATCACTTCATTTATGGTCAAATATAGGGCGATAATACTACAGTTTCTCTTTACTTGAATCATTATATTATTTCAATATGTTTGACAAATTAATCTTTCTACGCATGTCGAGGACTTCAACACATTGAATCTTTCAACAAAATTTTGCACGCCCTACCACCAATTCTGTGATTATTCTAAATATAGGAAGATGAGTTTTTAGAAGTATTGATCCGTAAAAAATACAATAAAATATTAAAGGAAAATATTCACTTTCAATGAAGCTGTCTGGGTAAAGTTAAAACATTCGATATGTGAAATACTTAAGAAAAATTATATGGGGAGGGGCATATCAGTAATCACAGCCTACGACACAGCTTACAGCAATCTTAATTTGAATTAGTTCTTGATGGCATCTTATATAGCGAAAAAATGCATTCCCCTATCAATGACCTCTTCCTCGCTAGGGGATAGCCATTTACAACTTGATAATTTTTCTACAACAATGAAATTTCCAGAGGAGCGTTTCTCAATGACCTTATCGTGTCGAAATGTTTGTCTAAAAAGAATGGCTAAATAATCAGTATGAATTACGTACATTTCCTAGTAATTCCTTTCAATTTCTCTTTTGAAAGGAAAAAATACTAAAGGATTTTACACCTAAACCTATCAGCCTACCCAGTATAAATCAATGTATCTAATAAGGAATTCAAAATATACCTTCAAGGGGAACAAACGAGACTTTTCCGAGTGCACTACCAAGCTTGCCTTCAGTATGAGTGGTAATACCAACAAAATCACAATAGATATCATACCTTTAAGTGTTTCTTGTCCTTTCCCAAGGAAGAAGTCACAACACTGAAGTTTCCCGCAAAGGTTCTCTTAGCCACATCGTAAAGGCCGTCCAGATTTCCAAAAGGATCTTCCCTTCTTATCCCAATCCCCTCCGGATTCCTTCATACCAAAGAGACGGGGAGGAACCGAGAACCCACAAAGAGACCATTAACTACCCCCAAAACACTCTGTTTTCTCCTTAAAATGACCGAATTTTCCTCCTCGCAAAGCCACCTACTCCTCTCCGGGAAGCCCTTCTTCCCTCGCCACTACGTCTATACAATCTTGCCCTATCCTATCTCACTTACCTATCCCGGGCACCCAAAACCCCCCTCCCCTCCTTAGGTCTAACCATCCCATAATCCAGCCAATCCCTGCAATTTTGTTGGGGATCGTCGTATGAATGTAAGCAGCCCTTTCATTTTCTCTCCGGCGCTTTAACTTCTGGTTATCATCGAAGACGATTTTCTTTGCCCACTCATCCCGACTCGGTTTTGCAAGATGGGACTTTTTTTTTTTTTTTTTACTTTTTCCCCCGCTTAAATGATATCATGGATCTTAATTTTTTTTACCACCACATCCTGATAATATACGAAAAGTTCTAGGATATCACAATTTAAATTCAAATGCGGACAGTAAAGGGCCATGGATTATCGTAGTCATCACCCTCATTATCATTATTCTTAACATTATCGTTATTGTGAGCATCATTTCTATCATTATCATTATCTTTATTATCATCTTTCACAATTTCGACTCGTAATTAATTTGCGTAAAAAGGCGTTCAAGACAAAATGAGAACTGAGTTAGACAAGTCTTCTTGCATACGGAATGGAATTAAGGCAAATAAATAAATGCGTGTACATATCGCAGTTTTAAGATGACGAATAACCGATTAAATATAAATCATGACACCTCTAAAAAGTGTGTGAATACTTTCTTACCTTCATTAGCATAATCATCAACAGTACAGCAATCATTAACCTAAAGCGAACTGAATAAAAGCCTAGTACCGCTAAATAAATTTGTCACATTCACAAAATATGGAAATAGCTCAGCGAAATCAGTGGTAAACATAAACTCAACATAAAAACAATAAAAGAGATTCCCTATTGAGATGAAAATTCCAAAAGGTGACCAACAAGAAATAATGACATTGCGCAAATAACTCCTTTTGATTAAAATTGTCTAAAACAATAATGTTCAGTAATACATGTGATATTCCAACTATGGTAAAGGCAATATCAATCCCACGTTATTAATGTGTACATGTATGTGAATGATGGATGGATTACAAATGATACCCAAATGTCTGTTATCACCAGGAAATCTTTTTCAAGCAGTGGGAAAATATATTTTGAGGTTCAAGGTAATTCCAGTTATGTC
Organism: Palaemon carinicauda; assembly: GCF_036898095.1. Lineage (NCBI taxonomy): Eukaryota > Metazoa > Arthropoda > Malacostraca > Decapoda > Palaemonidae > Palaemon > Palaemon carinicauda. The sequence continues at coordinate 83,087,111 of NC_090746.1, forward strand.
AGAAACTCAGTCATAAAGTGAATTATCATCAATTCACTTTTGTAAGGCGTGAGATCGACTAATAATAATTGAATGTTTGGTTCTACTAGAGCTCATCCTCATAAGTCACTAACTAAACTTTTTACTAATCCACTTTTGATTACTTAAAAAATAGCACCTATTTGATTTTGCATCAGCAAAAAGTGGACAACAAGAATTATTTGAATACCTACATATTGCTATACCTTATTTTCGTTGTTGGAAAACCTACATATTGCAATTCCTTATTTTCAATGGTTAATGCATACTTGAAAATGCAATAGTTCCAGAAGATTATCACACGGGAATAAGAGATAATCTTAAAAGGATTATTAGTAACATGGCCACGAGATAACAAAAGAAACCTATAAGATGTGTCTATGGAGAACTTATACAATGAAACGCAAATGAACATATCAATGATGTTTATACATGCGCTTCATATTATTATTTGAGGAATTATTATAAAACAGACACTCCAAAGAAAACTAGATGTAATACACACTCTTCAGACGAGCCATGGCACATGTACGAAGTATATAAACTTCTTGTTTATTGTTCTGTTATAGTTTGAAATTTCCCTAACATTTTTATGCATAATTCATGAAAATAAAAAAAAAGTAAATATGTTTAAGGCTGCACCATCAGCTATCAGATATTTTCAAAAAAAAGTTAAGCTTAAGAAGTTCTGATAGGTCACCAATAAAAGCATATGAAAGGTAAACATATCTTTAGAACGTTAGAGGTTCACGCAAAGCAAAACTACCGATACACAAAACAGTCAAGAAACAGAATTCGTGTCCAAGACTCAAGGCAACCGCATGCTGATTCTTTCTATCATTTCATACATGCTCAATCTACCTGGATATACTCCCTAGATCAGAGGTTCCCAACCTGGGGGAAATTTCCCCCTGGGGGGAAATTTGAAGCTTCCAGGGGGGAAATAATTAGACTACCTACTAACTAAAAAAGCAGAAAATGTCCACATAGTACGTGCGTCAATTTGTTGTTAGCCATTCAATTGTGATATGATCATATCATTACTCACTGACATGATATTCAAGGGGAATATTGGAATATCATGCCCATTTCTGAGGCAGGCGAGTGGGCATGAGGGCTGGGCGGGGCATGCAGGGGGAAATCTGGATGGTTGAACTGGGTGCAGGGGGGAAATGACAGGAAAAAGGTTGGGAACCACTGCCCTAGATGGTCAATAGATGATTTGTCTTGTAGTAAGCTCAATACGGAATCATGAATAATTTACCATAAAGTTGAAGTTTATCATAATTTAATTATTCTTTCAGAAACAAAGGTATGCGGAAAAAAAGAAAAACGTTATCAACAACCTGTAGGATATAAGATCTGAGTTGACGTGCATGACTGGAAAGTTAACAATGACTTCGGATTATGTAATAAATGCACTACAGTATATAGTTTGATCTAAAAGCTACAGACCTACTAGGAATTACATAGTTTACATCTACCGTTATTTGAAAGGGAGAAAAATTGTTTCTATGACCGAAATTTGTGCGATTTTCTTTAAATTTTGTTTTAAAACATAATATAGTACTAAGTTTCTTTTGTTTAAAAAAAAAAAAACTCTTTTACAGTATGACATACTTGATACATACTATGGCTAATGACATTCCGTCTAAAATATATAGTAAAAATCGTTGGCTTTGTCTACTTGAGATTTGGATAAAGCAATACAGCTGCCTATTTGCTCAACATAAACATTAATTTTCTTTCGTTATATCTTCAAACATAACCGCCCAATATCATTCCAAAATATGAGGAATCGACGAACGACTTCAAAATCAAAAACGGTCAACAATCACTATTCCAAAGCAAAATGCAATTTGGAAATCGCAGGAAGGAAAAGTTATCCGGAACTAAGTTAAACAAAAATTACAGCTTTGAAACTCCTGGAGTTTGGCCGTGGTTGCAAGGATATTATAAAACCTTGAGTGTTTTCCTTTTGATCGACAGAAATTGGAAGATTTTGTTTAAAATTGTAAACAATGGTTAGAAATGTAATGTATGTTAGTAAATAGTTTTTGCTACATGAAGATACTGTGAAACATTTGCCTTAAATCTGTACTTAATTTCATAACTGCTTGTGGTTGTATAGTTACTTGGCAATTGATTTCTTATCTTTCTTTAATTACTTACTAGTATTTGTTTATTACTTTACTTCTCTTTGCTACTTTATTCTATACTCTTTATAACCCGGCACAGCAGACTATTGCCTCTTTTCGCGGTTTCCGAATGAATGAAATAATAATATTTATTATAGTAATTTGGTTAAATGTATGAAGAATAGGTATTCATACCAGGAAAAGATACATGACTCTATTTATACTGTCAGACGCTTTAATAGCTTTGTACCGATGTACTGTTAATGATTAACACCTGAAAAATAACCAAGAGACAATACGAAATTAATAACAGAAACCGGTGGGATACGAATTGGTATGTAAGAGGAATCCTACATTATTCTATTAGCTATTTTAAACATCAGAACGAAAAAAAGTAGAAATAAGTTGAAATTGATGTTTGGCTAGAAAAATTTCAATACACTCTGACATTTGTTTTAACAATGGCAATTGAATAGAAAAAGAATCTGTAAAGTCCTTCATAGGAAAGATAAAAGTATATTTTATTTCTACACACCAGATGGTTTCCATTACGAGGTAACTTTTGATGAATTTGTCGGGAAAAACCAAACTTATTAACAAAACGTTGAGTGGTAGGATCACGAGCATTATGTTCAATGAAAATAGTTAAAACAAATTCTAAGGACTATGTCTTTTCAATAAGGAAAGCGAGCTGCTTAACAGTTGGATCGGTGGAACTTCAGAAGTTCAAACTTGCAGCAAATTTTTTTTTAGGTTGAACAGGTTGACGTAAGTCCCTCTTAATTGTATATGTGACACACATATTTCTACCTTGTTACTGATCTTAAGATATTTTATATTTTTTCTTCATTACTTTTCATACATAATTTATTGATTTCCTTATTTCCTCTCCTTACTGGGCTATTTTACCTGTTGTAGCCCTAGAACTCGGCATCCTGCTTTACCAATCAGGGTTGTTGCTTAGCCAGTATCAATAATAATAATAATAATAATAATAATAATAATAATAATAATAATAATAATAATAATAATAATTAGTAAAGGTGAGATCTGTAAGTGTAAGCCTTGTTAGTATAGATTCAGAATTTTTCTAAGGACAATGCACAGTCATGAAATCGATAAGTAGTCGTAGTAGTGGTATAACCAAGGGTTGACATGAAAGGAAGCTTTAGAAGAGGAAGGTGGTTACGGTGTCAATAATGCAACCCACTGCGAGCCAAGAACTATGGTAGCTAAGGAAAACATTCTGAATGAAGCATTGGAGAAGAGCTTTCAACACATTGGCTGATAACAGGAAAAACTTACCTACATGATAGAACAGCCAGACAGAAGACCCAAAATGAAAATACATTCAGTAGGGTTGGTCAGAATCATTATAAGTTATTTTTCTTATCCAAATTGGCTAAGAAAATTGTTAATAAATGACGTTACATTTTTTTTCTTATCTGGGATGGAAAGTGTATTTAGGTATAATTTTGCTATGCAATATAAATATATTGGAAGTATTATAGTTGAGGTACTCTTTTTGTCATGATTTTCAGATTGTCAAGATATTCATATAAAGGAAGCTAACGATAAAGATAATTGAATAAATTGAATATTTTCTTTAAAAACTCGAAAAATGATTCTCCTTATTTAATTTTATAACGACCACCTAATATCTGGCTAATTTCAGCACAACATGAGAAGGAAAATAAAAAGACAATTTCACAATCTTGTTTTCTTTTCCAAAAATTTAACTGGCTGAACTATTACTGGATAACGTAAGCAAATCTGGCAGATTTCAATCCCCTAACACAAGGGTACAGGTCTTTGACAATGCAAAACATAACGTTGGGTCCCTTATCTCTTTGCTGACGGTGACAAACATTCTGCCAGAGTTCGTGTCACGGGAATACCACCATTAAAGTATAGAAATACTTAAAGCCAATGTATTTAAGGGGGAATAAAAATCCACGAGGTGACTAAAATGGCAGGTTACGCAGGAAAGGTATCAGATCAAAGTTGTTATCGGGATGTTAAGATACTACCGCTAGAGAGTTAATGGGTCCTTTGACTGGCCAGGCAGTATTACATTGGATCCGATCCTTCTCTGGTTGCGGTTCATTTTCCCTTAGCCTACACATACACCGAACAGTCTGACCTATTCTTTACATATTCTCCTCTGTCCTCATACATCTGACAACACTGAGATTACCAAACAATTCTTCTTCGATCAAGGGGTTAACTAGTGCACTGTAGTTGTTCAGTGGCTACTTTTCTCTTTGGCTATGGTAAGCAGCTCTTCTAAGAGAAGGACACTACAAAATCCAACCATTGTTCTCCATTCTTTGGTAGTGCCATAGCCTCGGTACCATGGCCTTCCACTGTCTTGGATTAGAGTTCTCTTGCTTGAGGGTACACTAGGGCACATTATTTTATTTTATTTCTTTTCCTCTTGTTTTCTGAAGTTTTTATAGTTAACATATGAATCTATTTTATTACTGTTCTATCTAATTAATTACTTCTCTTGTAGTTTATTTTTTTCCTTATTTCCTTTCCTCACTGGGCTATTTTCCTTGTTAGAGCCCTTGGGCTTAAAGCATCCTGCTTTTCCAACTAGGGTTCTAGCTTAGCATGTGATAAGAATAATAATATCTGATCCCATTAAAAAAAGTTAAAAGGGCATAATATCTTTGGTAAAATACATATTACGGAAGAATTATATTCGCAAATTTTCAGTCACTCTCTCGCTTATGAAAATAAGCAAAGAAAAGTATATAATAGCAATATATTATTGCAAACAAAAGAGGTATTCAATTACAATAAACTAGATTTTTTAATATTTTCTTGAATCTAAATATACTAAAGCTTAACCTTAACCGTATCGTAAATATCTCCTCAACTATGATTAAGAAATAAGATCAAAATCTAATAAATTCATCGTGTTTAAGTCAAAATATCTATTATTCTATCCTTTCCTAAATAAAATCACGTTACTCATACATCAAATAAAACGCACGATATGACAAAACTGTAAAAATAAAAAGCTTCGGGTTGAGCAGAGGTTTTAATTTACCTTCCTTTGAATTCACAGTGATACAGATTTACAAAACTGCGATGGTCTAGACTCTGGGGTCTAGACTAGAGCCATCACCCCTGCAGACTTGCTGAAATAAAAATGGCTAAACTCGTCATGCTTCAAAACCTCAAAGGGAAAAAAGGATATGGTGAAAGAATGAAAAATAATGTACGTACATACACACACGCACATGCATACACACACACACACACACACACACACACACATATATATATATATATATATATATATATATATAATGTGTATGTATTTATATATGCACACACAAATGTGGTTAAATATAGATATATATATATATATATATATATATATATATATATATATATATATATATATATATATATTTATACAAATATACAGAATATATACATAAACACATACACACACATATATATATCGACGTTTTCTTTACATCTGCTAAGCTTCGGTGACCTAGCAGTTTACTCTCTCTCTCTCTCTCTCTCTCTCTCTCTCTCTCTCTCTCTCTCTCTCTCTCTCTCTCTCTCTCTCTCTTCACCCACATATTCAAAGTGAAATGTAGGAAAGAGTTACTTACGGTGGCACTGCCATGGCAAGGAGGGAAATCATGGACGGTGATCTATGAAGAGATTCCACCACATACGGCTTTGCATACATTATTCATAATCACCGTCCACAGTATCGAGAGATGGAGCATCTTTTTGAAATTTAGTGGGATGCTGAAGATGGAAGGACGCATCAGGACCCCCATTATGTTAACCACTTTGCTAACTTCATATTTCTTTCCAGGCTTCCAGGGGCCTCGATTTGTTGGACCTTACGCACACCAACGCACATACGCTTTGGGTAAGTCTGTGAATTCCATTAAAATCCAAATACAATGTCCAGCTTCTCTACGTGATTATGGTGTAATTTGTTTTATGGTTGGACTCCCAAACTTCGGTTAGCAAATGTATATAAAGTTCTTTTTTTTATCGCATAATCTGCAAGGCGGAGAGAGAGAGAGAGAGAGAGAGAGAGAGAGAGAGAGAGAGAGAGAGAGAGAGAGAGAGAGAGAGAGAGAGAGAGAGAGAGAGAGAGAGTCTGGAAAGAAAAAACTAGAATATGTTCATGACTTGTATAAAGTGGAAAGCCACAAAAATAAAAATCATTTTAAAAGAGAGAGAGAGAGAGAGAGAGAGAGAGAGAGAGAGAGAGAGAGAGAGAGAGAGAGAGAGAGAGAGAGAGAGAGAGAGAGAGAGAGAGCACTCTGGAAAGAAAAAACTAGAATATGATCATGACTCGTAGAAAGAGGAAAGCCACAAAATAAAAATAACTTTAAAAGAGAGAGAGAGAGAGAGAGAGAGAGAGAGAGAGAGAGAGAGAGAGAGAGAGATTCTGAGAATTTAGAAGATAAATGAAAACAGGTTTTAAGAAGTATTATCAACACTTAAATACGCCTAAACTTTTGGAACATTAGTTATACTGACTAAACAGCAAATATCAACTAACCCATAAGACAAGTAGTTGAAAGCCTTTATCGCAATTGTAATTTCTTTTCTTTTATACATCAAAAGTCTCAAGAGAAAGATTTATTCAAGAGTATTCTCACTCTCGGCAGTCAGGAAGCTTAGCCAGATCATGCTTTAAACAAATCACGCTTATAACAGTGATGTTGCAAACGGGTTCTTATATACGTTGCAGCAGTTTTGTTATTCATAAATAAAGCAACATTGTTCCTGTAAAGTTCAGAAGGCATTGTGCATTGCAAGTTATAAATATTGCTATGACTGGAGATAATCTATAGTAAACTAATCACTGAAGTTCTAGATTGAAGTTATGGAGTCTCTCAGTGTACCTTTACTAAATAATCAAAATCACAAAGTTTACAGATTCCATAAAGATTCCTTTCAGTAAATATCCCATCAATGAATAAACTATGAGTTGAATTTACATCTTTACTTAAATTGTTCTTTTTAACGTTATAAATTTATCTTAGCATCAATTTTACATAATTTTGCAGCAATTATCTAGAACGTGGCACTAAATTGTATATTTTTTAAGGCCATCAATCAATCATCAGCTTGAAATATTCATTATAAATTCCGTTCAAGGACATTATCATATATTAATAGGTGAATAAAAATACCTAAAAGCAAATATGAACGACAAAATAATCCTAATTAGAGCATGAAAATTTGCGTTTATGAATAAAATGATTTTCCATATATACAAATCTTTTTCATTGCTAAGAAACATCATAGTCATAACATACCCTCAACATCATTCTTTAGAAACAGGATTGAAGCCTCAATAATCAGTCTGCGCAGTTTAAGTTTTCCTTTTATTTTTTTCTTTAAATTTTTACCAACTCTTAAAGATACTCTATATTCATCACTATATCTCCATCTATCTATTTATCTATCTAAGTATACAGTATATATATATATATATATATATATATATATATATATACGCGTGTGTGTATAAACATTTGTAAGATAAAGTTTAACTTCAAGGGAAATCTCAACCATGTTTCAGCAGTAGTGAGTATTTACTTTTGAGTATTATCTTCTTTGAGGCCATCCCCTATAAGGAGGAACGTTTTAATACTATATAATATATATATATATATATATATATATATATATATATATATTAATATATATATATATATATATATATATATATATATATATTAATATATATATATATATATATATATATATATATATATATGCCAATCCACTTTCATCATTACTTCATTCTACCAGCATGTCAGATGGAAACAAGAAGCACTATCAAATCCTTCTAAGTACGGGAAAACCATACTGAAAAAAACGAATTTTATAATGGTTACTCGCTCACCAGCCAAACCAGAAGGTCCAATTAAGAAGCGAAGCTTTTAACTGGGTTAGATCCTCTCTTTCATGCGAAGGGATGGAAGGTATTGCGAGAGTATATTAGCTTCTTGACTCAGCATAATCAACGATTTCAGCAATTCTCTTCATTTTACACGATGAATGGCGGCGATACCAAGATATGAAAGCAAGAAAGAAAGAGAAAAAGGGGAAATGTACGTCTTGGAAAATTAACTGCTTCCTTCAAAAGCTACAGACTAAGGATGGGGGAGGGGGGGGGGGGCGCTCAGAAAAAGAAAATTACAACAACATAAAATGCAGTCATTACAATATAAGTTTATATCTGATTCCTATTTAGACAAAATCACCTTTATTGCCTTCGCCGACGAAGTTGAAAGGAGGTTATGTTTTATACCCTGTTTGTGTGTTTGTTTGTGAACAGCTTCCTGGCCTCAATTTTAATCATAGATCAATGAAACTTGCAGGGATTAACTGTAATGTAAAAAGCTGGTTACGATTAAATTTTGGAAGGTCAAGGTCAAAGGTCACGGTCATGGTCAAGAAAATATTTCCAATTCACGTAATCAGCCATAAGCTTGGACATCATTGTAACTGAGATTTCAAACTTGGTTCATATTTGAGCGTATGAAAATCCCCGCCAATTAATACCTGTTAAGGTCAAAAGTTAAGGTCAAGATCAAGATCGAACAAAAGGTCGAGAAATAAGCTGCCGCGGCGGAGATCTGCGCTCTACTGAGTGCCCCTCTAGTTCACGTTGAGATTACTCGGCGGCTTTATTGTCATCGACTTGAGGAACGAAAATTTTGAGAATCAAGTAGTTCTTGACTGTTCTTTAACTAGTGAACCCATCTCAAATCATGAGAGACAATTCAAGAACTAAGAGAAGCCTTTATAAGCAATAAAAAATATGGTTATTACACGTATATTATACAGCATCAACAGAGAGAGAGAGAGAGAGAGAGAGAGAGAGAGAGAGAGGGGGGGGCTCTCAAACATTAGGTTTCATTAATAAATACTAGGAGACAATACTACGAGAACCTCGGGATGAACGATATAAAAGTTTATAATTTGCGAGAACTCAGAGACACTTGATAAAAGTAACGAACAGAGAGAAAGATAAGCAATGGAGGAAGGAGAGGCGTGGTGAAGGAAAGGGGAAGACGAAGTGCTTCCTATGTAAATCTAAATACAATAATGCTCTTTGGAGTAATAAATAACTAGTCACATTTTCACAGTGATATCCCAAGCTAAGTGGTCCAGGCTGAGGAGATGCCTACCTATTATGCAAATTCATTTTCCTCATTTTTCTGTCTCTCTCTTTTTAAAGGGAACAGCTGTGTGAGCGTGTCTGAACGAGAGAGAGAGAGAGAGAGAGAGAGAGAGAGAGAGAGAGAGAGAGAGAACTCTGGAAAGGAAAGACTGTAGTATGTTCATGAATTGTAGAATGAGGAAAGCCACAGAATAACAATTTCAAACGAGAGAGAGAGAGAGAGAGAGAGAGAGAGAGAGAGAGAGAGAGAGAGAGAGAGAGAGAGAGAGAGAGAGAGAGAGGCATTCCAATTCACTAACTCCCCTTATGTATCCTTCTCATCTTCATTACTCTTTCTGTCGGAAACAGAGAAACTAGCCAACGTTAAAATACACAGATAAGGCTTCACTCTTGGTTTCAAGAATGACTCCCCGGGTGAAATGATGACTGGAGATCATAGAACATGTCATGAAAGGTCTGTAATGATAACATTGTTAATGAATTACACAGTGAATCATGGAGACAAGATTAGATGTCTTATACAATAATCATCATAGAAAATTAAACTAGAAAGGCTTGTAATGAGAACAGCCCAGCCTTTGATAATTTACACAATAAATCATTATAGAAAATTAAACTAGAAAGGCTTGTAATAATAACAGCCTTGATAATATACACAATAAATCATCATAGAAAATTAAACTAGAAAGGCTTGTAATGGTAACAGACTTTGATAATTTACACAATAAATCATCATAGAAAACTGAACTAAAAAGGCTTGTAATGATAACAGCCTTTGATAATTTACACAATAAATTATCATAGAAAATTAAATTAGAGAGGCTTGTTATAACAGCGTTGATGGTTTACACATTGAATCATCAAAGACAATGTGATTAGGAAAGCTGGTAATGATAAATGCATTGACGATTTACAAAACATATAATCATCATAAAAATGTGATTAGAAAGGTTCTTAGTGCTAACAGACTTGATGATATAAACGATTACATTGTAAAGGAAAATATCATTAGAAAGATTTGTAATGATAGCAATATTGATGATTTACACACTGAATCGTCATAAAGATCTAATAAAAAAATTTCATAATGAATCCTTAGGAAAGATCTTAATTGATAGGTTTATAATGATAATTGTTGACGATATACACAAGGAATCATCATACAATATATGATCAGAAAAGTTCACAATGATAACCGTCGAATCAACAGAAATGTGATTGATCATAACCGTAAAAATATTAGATATATTCGTAACAATAACGATGTTGATAATATGCACACTGAATATTGCTGACAGGATAAATATTCCATAGGGAATTTATACCATTCAACACACACATACATATATATATATATATATATGTATATATATATACAATATATATATATTATATACATATATACACACATAAATATATATGTATATATAGCTATGTAAATACAAATACTGTATATATATATATATATATATATATATATATATATATATATATTTATATACATATATACCCCACATAAATATATATGTATATATAGCTATATAAATACAAATACTGTATATGTACTATATATATATATATATATATATATATATATATATATATTATATTTGTATGTACATATACATACACACATATATATGCATATGTGTGTGTATGTATGTATGTATGTATATATATATATATATATATATATATATATATAAATATATACACATAAATACATACATATACCAAGGCACTTCCCCAATTTTTGGGGGGTAGCCGACATCAACAAATGAAACAAAAACAATAAGGGGACCTCTACTCTCAACGTTCCTCCCCGCCTGACAAGGGACTCAACCGAGTTCAACTGGTACTGCTAGGGTGCCACAGCCCACCCTCCCCCGTTATCCACCACAGATGAAGCTTCATAATACTGAATCCCCTACTGCTGCTACCTCCGCGGTCTACTAAGGTACCGGAGGAAGCAGCAGGGCCTACCGGAACTGCGTCACAATCGCTCGCCATTCATTCCTATTTCTAGCACGCTCTCTTGCCTCTCTCACCTCTATCCTCCTATCACCCAGAGCTTTCTTCACTCCATCCATCCAAACCTTGGCCTTCCTCTTGTACTTCTCCCATCAACTCTTGCATTCATCACCTTCTTTAGCAGACAACCATTTTCCATTCTCTCAACATTGCCAAACCACCTAAACACATTCATATCCACTCTAGCTTCTAACTCAATTCTTACGCCCGTTCTCACCCTCACCACTTCGTTCCTAGCCCTATCTACTCGAGATACACCAGCCATACTCCTTAGACACTTTATCTCAAACACATTCAATTTCTGTCTCTCCATCACTTTCATTCCCCACAACTCCGATCCATACACCACAGTTGGTACAATCACTTTCTCATATAGAACTCTCTTTACATTCATGCCCAACCCTCTATTTTGCTACTACTCCCTTAACTGGCCCCAACACTTTGCAACCTTCATTCACTCTTTGACGTACATCTGCTTCCACTCCACCATTTGCTGCAACAACAGACCCCAAGTACTTAAACTGATCCACCTCCTCAAGTATCTCTCCATTCAACATGACATTCAACCTTGCACCACCTTCCCTTCTCGTACATCTCATAACCTTACTCTTACCCACATTAACTCTCAACTTCCTTCTCTCACACACCCTTCCAAATTCTGTCACTAATCGGCCAAGCTATATACATACAAATACTGTATATGTACAATATATATACATGTGTAAATATATATATACATATATATATAAACCTGTATATATTCATAAATATATACACATGCATACATATATATAAATATATATATATATATATATATATATATATATATATATATATATATATATATATATATATACACAGTATATATATGCGTGTTGTGTGTGTGTACGTACAGTATGTATGTATATTTTTATATATATATAAATATATATATGCGTAAAAATCACAGGAAAACGTGATGCTCAGATGCAGAAGAACCACAGGGAAAATGAAAATACAAAATATACACTTAAGTCCTGACTAGTTTCGTGATACTTCCTCAGAGGACTGAGGAAGTATCACGAAACTAGTCAGGACTTAAGTGTATATTTTGTATTTTCATTTTCCCTGTGGTTCTTCTGCATATATATATATATATATATATATATATATATATATATATATATATATATATATATATACACATACATATTGATATATACATATACAAATATATGTGTGTGTGTTTTAAATAGTTTTATAAGAAAGCACAGCATGTTACTAGTACTTCCCACCAAATTCATTGCGGATGTTGACAATGTTTTGGCAATAGTAAGAAAAAGAAAAACACAAACGTTCAAGTTAGATACATTGTAGTAGATTAATTTTCTGGGGTTGCGAGGAAGAAAATTGTTCGAGTAACATTGTTTGTTTATAGGAATACAAGGAATACAGCAAGGGATATTTGTCCATGAATGACTGATAAAAAAAAAGCATTTATCTCTATAAAATGATAGTTGAATCCAAAGAGAATATGTTTTTGATTTCTAAGAGTGCATTTAGCTTACAAATTGAGTACATTT
>NC_090746.1:83105051-83112551 GCF_036898095.1 Palaemon carinicauda
ATTGTTGAAGAAACTAGTTTTGGACACCACGGATTGTTGAAGAAACTAGTTTTGGACACCACGGATTGTTGAAGAAACTAGTTTAGGATATCATGGGTTGTTGATGAGAAACATGCGACTAAAGACAACGGGATATCAGATATTATCAGATGATAGGCTCCCTGAAGATCCTTGGGAACATATGAGACCAGGACCCCCCCCCCCCCCAAAAAAAAAAAAAAAAACTACAAAGTAACAGACGAAATACATATTGTATACTAAAAACAAGATAAAGGCGTATTCATGAAAAACCCTAAACATTTATGTTTAGCTATATCAATTTGCAAGGTTTTTTTTAATGACTTCTTATCTAGTGATGAAACCCTTCCTTTTGAAAAGAAATGCAAAGGTAAGGAGTAAACTAAATTACGTAGGCGAATGGTGGGAAGGACTGATCAAGGCAACGGTGTTTGTTCATTTAATTCATGTTAGTTGTTTCTTCGGTAAATTTTCTAAAAACACCTAAAAGACTACTGAGTATTTGTTCAGGAAACATGGAAATTCTATTCCTTCGTAGACAACCTAATAAAAAAAAATTGTCTGCTCAGCTATATTTCTGTGACTATCAACTATACCTTACTCATTGATCATTCTAATATTCTTATTATAATGTTAAATGCAATTACAATAAACATCATTCTTTATCATTAGATAAGCATCTTCAGAATTTCACTTTCAACACCTTTGTAATATAAACCTTAAAAAATCCTTGCTGTGTTTTTTATAACCGCATGGTGAATTTGCAACAGATTAAAAATTCCAAAAAGTGTGAAAAATATAATACTATTTTCTTCTGTTGAAATTCTGTTCAAATAACCAAATACAAACTGAAATAAAACACGTGAACGAAAACTATACAATAAATATATATGTCAAAAATTTCTTTTCAAATAAAATAACTTAAATAAAGCCATCAGTATAATAATAAGCAATACAGATTCAACAAACCCCGAATAATTCTCAAAACAAATGAGAAAACAAAACACAGTATCTGGCAATATAGCAAACGATATATTCAACATATACAAAAGGCAAGGTCTATCCATATATCTATTCCCTTTCTTGGCTGAGACATCCACATCCCCCTAAGGTCATCATATTACAATATCTAGAGCATGCTAATATCTCTCTGGACCAGCGTAACTTGCAAGTGGCCTGTTAATAGGTTATGCATATTGAAGATATCTTAGTTCGGCATGTCTAAATGTCAAGTTTATTTTACATTTAGCAAACAATTCTCTAATAAAGTTATTTTTTTATACAAAGAAAATATATAATTATATGGAAATATATAACTTCAAATACATTCATGTCTCGACTGAAACTGAAAAACACCTATATAAATCAACAAAACATGAATTCTTTTGGTATTTAATGGCTCCCAATCGCATTCTGGTCTAGCTGACAACAAGGTTTTGATGTTTTGCATCAGAATAATTATCCATGATTAAAAATATAAGCTGCTTCAGCACATGCAATATTCGTATTGACTGAGGATATGCAACATATCTACCAATATGTTAGTGTATTACATGAATTCATATTTTTTATCCTAATGTTTAGTAATAAAAAACCGATTACGAGGTATAGTATGGCATTGGACATATAGTCGTTTCGCTTTTTTAGCCGCAACCTATAGTCATGAATTTGCTGGATAAAAAAATAACATTCTCATATACAAATAAAAGAGGAAGCGAGAGAGAGAAGGGTTGGGCGCTGACACCAGACCACCAAATAATTACTGTCAACTATAACGGGAGGTCTCATGAACAAAAAAAAATATACTGACAGTATAAAATTTGTTTCAACGTCCACCTTACATTTCACCGGCTTTCGATGTCTCTGCAAACTCCACTAAAAAAAAAAAGAAAAAAAGAAAAAAAAATATCTGACGGTGAGATATAGTACGAAAATGGCTGACACAAAACATTTGAATAGACGATTTAGTCGACATACACTATTCTCTTAACTTTCAAACTGCAATGCACAATTGTAATAGCTTTATGACACACATCAATTTCTTTACAAATCAGGACATTATAGAAAATCATACAAATAAATAAATAAAAAATACGTAATATCATACAAATAAATAAATAAAAAATACGTAATATCTTACAATAGTAAGACGTGTTACTACAAATGCTGAGTTGTAAAAGAAATAAACCATTCCGATGGAAAAATATATTTCTTTTTTACTTTCAAATATTCTCAGAAATAAATACAGCTGCTAATAGAGGCTCATATCGAAAGACAAATGTTTAATGTTTGGTATTCCTTTAATAAGACGAATGGTTCTCTATCTCCAGGGTCCACGTCAGGCCCTAGGAAGCCTAACCCACAACAATATCGTTCAATTGAGCTGACTAGAAACAGGAGAACATATCTGGTCAAGATGTTGTTTGCTTGGTCCACTACCAATCATCAAAAAAAAAAAAAAAAAAAAAAAAAAAAAAAAAAAAAAAAAAAAAAAAAAAAAAAAAAAAAAAAAAATGTAACTGTTTCTCACTACTACAAAGAAATGATTAAACATGAACTAAATGGAACAGAATCATATACAGTCAGCCCTCAAATTTTGAGGGGGTTAGGTAACAGAGACAGGCACAAAAAGCGAGAATTTGCGAATACTCGCTGCTCTCGGGTGGTTAACTCCTAACGTAACAACTCACTGCCCAATGCCTATGTGCAGTTGATTAACACACTAAATACTGCCTAACATTGTTTTTATTTGGTTAATATCACACTAGAAGCATTGTATTAATAAATTATCACATTTCAGTAAGTGTACAGTAAAATTGAACAAGTGTAATATGTACCGTACGTGGTGATGCTATGATACAGTACAGTGCACAAACAGCACAGTACGTAACACTAGTCATCGGGACACTTTTCAAGCAAAGAAAAAAAACACACTTATTCCTATCTCATATATCCATCATCATCTCCTATTACACTTATTGACGCAAAGGGCCTCAGTTAGATTTCGCCAGTCGTCTCTATCTTGATACAATACTTGTCCATTCAACATCTCCTAATATAACACTCCCTGATACTGTAGTGTATATTACTGCAATACATGTACAGTACTATCACTACAGTACAGCTTAACTAGCTAAGGTAACACTCATACTGTACTGTAAGTGTCCACTGTTTTCAGCAGGACAACTGGCTCTGTTTCACAACTTACCGTATACGTAGCCTACATTTAATTTTAATACTGTACTGTACAATATGTATACAATGATAGTTAAAATTAATCAAGTGTACATATTTTATACAGACATCACCAACCATTTTTGTACAAAGTTCCTGATGTGCCGAGTTTTGCAAAATACAGCACATCACTTTTTTTTACATCAAAACGTGACTTTGCTCAAAAAAGGTCGGAAGCGGCAGATACACACGCGAGGAGAGACAATGCAAGACTGAAGCCAAATGAGCAAAAAATGGAGTGTTGTGCTGCGTGGAGAGGGAAATAGCGCAAAGGATGCCGGGTGCAAAGGAGCATGGTCGATTTGAAATCGTCGGGCAATAAGACCCATTAGGGTACTTATTGCGAACCCACGAATATGTGATTTTTTAGTCAACAGGGTATAAGGTTCATGGGGCGCAAACAATCAAAATTGCAAATAATGAATCGCAAGGGCTGACTGTATACATACATATGTATATATACAGTATATATACTGTATATACATACCGTGTATATATATATATATATATATATATATATATATATATATATATATACTAAAATTTCTTGTAAAGGGAACAAAAGAGGTTGTACTGGCAAAAAAGGGAATGGATAAAAAAAGTGAGAAAAAAGATGGCCATTCATAAAAATAGTGAGAAGGTGAACTTATATGGAAAATAAAAGTATTTTTCCTGGGAAGTGAATTCGGAGAAAAAGATTAATGAGCAAGGATATCTCTCAATAAAAATGCAAGTCGAGGGATGCTACCCACCATGAATGAAGTTGGAAGTTGATGGAGTGAGTAATTAAAAAAAAAATTCACTGCGGAGGGTATAGGAGAGGCAATTCTTATTGATAAAACATTTAAATGTTATTGTAGGACTGAGAATTCTTGTGGAAGTGACTGGTGAGAGTATCAAAAGGGAAGATTAAAGGGTGAATAAATGAAAGACTCCACAAGGTGATAGAATTAAAAGTGATATGGTCCAATATTCTGGCGATAGTGTGATGTGATTGAGTGGCTGACCAAGGTTTGCAAGAGAGAAATATTTAAAAGGAAACGGATAAAAAATAAACTGTAGAGGTAAATGTGATATAGGAATGGAATGTACAGCATTTGAATCATATGGCTTGGCACTGACTGGGTTGAAGAGGTCTTTAAATACAGATGATAAAGGTGACTGAAATATTGTGACATAACTAAACTTGATATACCAGGGAAGGTATAGGGTAAAATCATGATTGAAGATGCATAGGCTAACAGGTGAAAGAACGACTGATTTGGAAACGACTTTTGTGGATTTATACAAGGAAAGGGGTGCATTGATCGATTACTTATTATGAAATAGTTAAATGAAAAGCTAAATAAAGTGAAACAGAACTGTATGTGGCTTATATGGAGCAAGAAAAAACTTGTGACAGAAATAGACGGATGCAAAGTGAAGATTTTCATAATGAAGGAAACGGATGATAGGCTATCAAGCTCAATTAGAATATTTTATGATAGAAGTGTGGATGACTGATTTGGTGAGGTAGTGGGTTTGAGAAAAGGGTGTCGTAAGCTTTTATTGCTTTTCGATATCTTAATGAATGGGGTGAAATGAGATGTCAGAGAAGGGACATTGGGTGTAGGTGCAAATCTGTTAGACCAGAAAATGGACGTGACACGAATGTAGAATGGTTAATGTTCTACCCAACATTCACAATCTGAAGACAACTTATATTAGTATAGTATTTGCGAACAATAATGCACCGAAGATAGCTCTGATGAAAAACTTTCTTAACAATTCTAAAGAAGGTGTGTATCAAAGTTTACGTCATATGTGAGCAATTTTATATAGGTCAACATGGCAAATCGAAGGAAAATATCACAGTACCATTTTTGTTACAAATAAACCACGTGATTTTAATAGAAAAATTCTAATAAATTTCTTCATTATTATAGTATACTGAAACGAAATGAGAATACAATTTTTCAATTAAATCTTTTTGTATAAAACATATCAGCACAAGAACATATAAATTTGGTCCACTCATTTCTATAAAAATTTAAAGCATGTACAGATTATAAAGTCGTGTGAACTTCTTGACAACAACACGACATGCCTGTTCCTTACTTACAGGAAAGAATAAAGGTTAGCCCTAAAAAAAATTTCTGCACAGCAAACTGACTCGGTCACAAGGACTCCACATAAATTAAAATCAACATATATATTGAAAAAAAAAACCACCCCCACCAAAACCCCCCATAAAATCCAACATTTACATATCAATATTTGTAATACCTGATAAATCGGAGTCAATTGAGCGTCTTGGGTCAGAAGCCAAGGTGGAGGGAGTGCAGGGAAAGAGGACGATGGTTGGTGGACAAAAGCGATGTAGAGACTGAGGGAATATAGGGAAAAGTTGGGGGATATGAAAGCAAGTTTGAATAACATCTGACGAAGTGTCATCTCTCTCAAAATGATATATGCAAATGATCATCCACCGCTTTCGATTCATCTGAGAGGAGATTCCAGGACGATATGCAGAAAGAGGACGACAGATAAAATGGGAAAGAATACAAAGAAACTCGGAGAGGAAGGAAAGGAATCGAGAAAAGGAAAAAAATATGGAAAGATGAATACAACGCTGGTTTGTACATCCAGTTTGTGTGTGTGTATGCATATATGTGCGACAGGAATTATATTCCCGATATTCCCCGTTGATATTGGGGGAGACTAATGGGTGTATCTTTCGCACGATCCTTTTGTGAGTTTCGCTACATGTGGAGATCGGAGGAAAACAGACTCATTCCTCTTACATTTATAGCTTGCCAGCTAGGAGAACCAGGGAATAGGGTTAAAACGAGGAGATCGCTTCAAAATATAAGAGGCAATATCAATACACACATACACACAAACACACACACGCTCACACACATATATAAACATATATATATATATATATATATATATATATATATATATATGAATGATATATATATATATATATATATATATATATATGAATGATATATATATATATATATATATCATGATCAACAGCCGTTACGAGTCCTCTGTAGAACAAAGGCCTCAAACAAGTCTTTCCACTTGTGTCTTCTTATGGTCTTTCCATGCCAGCTCACAACCACAAACTTTCTTAGTTCATCCATCCGTCGTTTTCTCTTCCTTCCCCTGCTTCATTTGCAATCTCTAGGGACCCATGTGTTATTCTTAATGTCTATCTATTACCTGCCATGCTGTTATCCGTCATTTACATCGTTCTACCGCAAATGAATACTAATCTCTTTAAAACGCAAGAACCTGTGCTCCACCATAGTGTCGGGGCAATTTTACAGAACCCAACTACAGTAGTTAGTCAGACCATCCATACTGTACAAAACATTACTTATATGGGGGATCTGGAAATTGATAGAAAAGTAAGATGGGTATGTTCATCCTCTTCTTTGCCAGGAATGCAAAAGTAGAAGAGTGTGTAAAATAAGGTTATGCTTGAAATTACTTTAAAGAATATCAAAAAATCGTACTTGGAGACAAAAAAGTGGCTTGTGGTGTCTGTTAAACTGTATTCGGTACATATGAACATACAGAAGTAGGATCTTTTACTACTGGTATGACACAACATAAGTTACCTGTGTATTCGAGGATGCATTTACCTTATACACTTATATTTATGCCTTGTATGCTAAAACGGAAAATGAGCGCTGAGCTCTTTCATTACTAAGTTTGGCTGACCAAAGTAATAATGGAACTGAATTTGTCAATAGTGTGATGCAATGGTCATGAATATGATGAAAATCAAATATTTTTCAGTGGGGGCCTAAAGCCATTCATTTAATGGTTTGGTGGAATCTTATAACAGATTAGTGGTGCAAATTCTACGTTACTAAGTGGCTGATGACCCCACTCATTGGTACATCACGCTTCCTACCACCAAGCTAGACTTAAACATTGCCTGCAATGCATCGCTAAGGTAGATGCCTTTCATTTTAATGTATGGATAGGATCCCTTATACAGTACTGATGAACCCGCAACAGTTTCCTGAACCTGCAACAGCTGCATATGTACTATACCAAGCAGTATCACATATGCATGTTAAATCTTCTATGGATTGTGATAAGTACGACTGAAAAGTTTTAGTGAGGGCTAAAGAAAGACACTGTAGAACATACGCAAGTTTTGAACCAGACACATCAATATCGTATATTTGTTGGAGAACGGGTTTATCTCAAACAATTACAGCTAAGAGAGAACAAATTGGA
>NC_090746.1:83122551-83125051 GCF_036898095.1 Palaemon carinicauda
TTGAGCTTTACTAGACAACTTTGAATTAAATAGAATACATGTACAGAACTGCCATAAGAAAAGTGTGGTTGAATTGCACTTCAATTTTACACGAGGAAGAACATATATATATATATATATATATATATATATTTATATATAATATATATATATTTATATATAATTTATATATATATATATATATATATATTTATATATATATATAGGGAAATCAAAATTTTCATATTTTATATATATATATATATATATATATATATAGGGAAATCAAAATTTTCATATCTTATATAATATATATATATATACAGTATATATATATATATATATATAGGGAAATCAAAATTTTCATATCTTATATATATATATATATATATACATACAGTATATATATATATACATATATATATATATATATATATATACAGTATATATATATAAATATGAAAATTTTTATTTCCCTAAAGTCACCGACGGAAATTAAATTTCTTTGTAAATATTTTATAGCTTTATTTCCTTCTTCTCCATTTATCAAAAAATTAACTTTCACCAAAATTACCAATATAAGCCTTCTCTCACTTGGTTGTTCAGAAGTAGATTGGGGTTTTAGCAGCCTGAGGTTTTGAGTCATACATCCCAAAGGGACAGCTTTAAGATACTGAGTCAATTGGTAACACGATTATTTATAATTCGCAAGTCGAGGGCATCTAACATCATATAGAATGTACACCTTGTTCTGATAATGATGCTGAATTATCAAAATGTTTCCCTTAAATCCTATTTCAAGTCTCATTTAATCTCTGAGCCTGGTGTCTTACACGTCTTGGTATACCTTCCTGAGAAAAAGATAGTATTATTATTATTATTATTATTATTATTATTATTATTATTATTATTATTATTATTATTATTATTATTATTACTTGCTAAGCTACAACTCAAGTTGGAAAAGCAGGATGCTATAAGCCCAGGGGCACCAACAGGGAAAAGAGTTCAGTGAGGAAAAGAACAAGGAAAAATAAAAGATTTGAAGAACAGTAACAATAAAATAAATATATCCTATATAAACTATAAAAAATTTAACAAAACAAGAGGAAGAGAAATTAGATAGAATAGAGTGCCAGAGTGTACCCTCAAGCAAGAGAACTCTAACTACTCATTGAAATATATATTATCTAAGTGGTGTAATAATTCCACTCAATTCTATTAGATATTGGCATCAGAATTACAGA
Source organism: Palaemon carinicauda (assembly GCF_036898095.1). NCBI lineage: Eukaryota > Metazoa > Arthropoda > Malacostraca > Decapoda > Palaemonidae > Palaemon > Palaemon carinicauda. Next base: position 83,123,778 of record NC_090746.1, read on the forward strand.
ATGGATTATTAATGAATCAAGAGGAAGACAGATTCACATTTTAAGGGCAACTGATTTGGTGACTAAACATGCCTGGGTTCTAACAAATCCCCGGTTTCCTCACAGCACTTGTGGGATTGCCAAATTTCAACTGCACAATGAAAGCAAGAGAAATCACAGCTACAATAATTACCATTTTAAAAGTAAATGGCGAAGTATTATCTATACTCTAGAAAACAAGTCTAGGAAAATGACTTCAAGAAAAAAGTTGAAAAGATTCCTTGTTGGAACTAAAAACCGAATCATACATCAGAAATCAAGTTTTTTTTACTCAACTTTTTGAAGATTTGTGTGCAGAAATGGCCTCCCGGGCACCATTAACTAATTTTATTCATGCTATGATGCCAGATGTCTTTAAATAAATCATAAGAAGGTCTCCTATATAAGAAATTAATGTTTTAAGCAATGTCATTAACTGAAGTAGCTACAAAGAGAAATATACGTAATACTAAAGGGAACCACTAAGTCAATAAACATTGTTTGGAAATTGCATTTTAACATTAAAAAAACGGACAAGAATTAATAAAAATATAAAACAAAATTGCCTGTCTCATTCAGGGATACTATTGAGGTTATTATTAATATTACCAAACATACTAAAAGGTATTGAGAATAAAGTAAAACTCTGGAGAATTAAAGGAAATCTATTGTTACTTGAGGGGAGTATGAACCTCATCATATGAATCGGAAGGACATGACCATGTAGGAAGGTGACCATTCCTAAAAAATGAATAAAACTGAAAAGAGAACAGGGAAAGAGCTGGTATAGCCTTGATATTTGCAAAGTAAATGAACTGTTGATAAAATCTTTAATATGAGTCTATAAGTAGAAAAATTAAAATCAAAAGATTAGCAAATATCAATAATAATGACATTTGATTCCTCACGTTTTGAGATAGGACTGCCAGATAAAGTGGGAAAAGAGATCATCAAATCTTCTTGACTTTCTGCAACATCATTCTGCACAAAGAGGGCTAAGAAATTAAAGTGGTTTAAAGACACGTGCTGAGGTAAAAGTGAGAGCAAAGAGGTGGCAGTTTGAAGGATAGAAAGTTGACAAATTTTGGAAACATGCTGTACAGGTGTGTGTTTCCAAGATAAGGGATGGAAAAAAAATACATTTGATGGAACAAAATAACCAATAACATACTAGTATGGTTGTTTGCAAACTTCTATAGGATCCAAGGAATGTTGTTACCATGTAATTAAGTTAGCCATTCCTGTCTCAAAGGACT
>NC_090746.1:83130051-83132551 GCF_036898095.1 Palaemon carinicauda
ACATAAGAACTTCTTATTTGCGGATATATAATATCAAATAATGAAAACGGGACAAGCTAATAATTACTATGGAATATGATATAAAAATTATTGTAGAGGGAAAGAAAACATAAGGTACTGTTAATTTCGATTATTTTATGAAATCATATATTGATAGACAGGGCAAACAATACCCAAGAAAGAGTAATGACTAAAGACATATCATTACTAGTTATATTCATTTTCTCAAAATTAAACAAAACAAAAACTTGTTTCTTAGAAACACGAGTTTTGAGGAATGTTAATGAATAAAAAGTGGACAATTCCGTATATTTATGAGGAGGGAGCTGTCTATGGCGTAGGAGAGAGAGAGAGAGAGAGAGAGAGAGAGAGAGAGAGAGAGAGGAGTCTTCAAGTCAAAAACCATGTAATTATATTCTAGACTAACATCATTAGCGATACAGCAAATGCTCAATACCGCGCTGTTCGTATGCATACGCCTTAACGTAATGCTATCGAGCAGCAGACTTAGTTTGAGAACAGAACCACTTACGCGATACACACCAAGTGCCTATATATATATATATATATATATATATATTTGTATTTAAATATATATATATATATATATATATCTATATATATATATATATATATATATATATATATAGTATGGTAACTCATACTAATGATTTTTCTTTAACGAGACAAATATAGGCTTATCCTCACCCTGCGAAATTTAAAACAAAGGTAACTGCACCTCTATTTATCATTATTATTATTATTATTATTATTATTATTATTATTATTATTATTATTATTATTATTATTATTATTATTATTATTATTATTACCTGTTTATTATTATTATTATCATTATTATTATTACCTGCTAAGCTACAACCCTAGTTGGAAAAACAGGAAACTACAAGCCCAAGAACTCCAACAGGGAAAATAGCCCAGTGAGGAAAGGAAATAAGGAAACTACAAGAAACGTAATTGGTACATAACAGCATCAAATGTCTTCGAAACGTTTACTCCTATAATAAAACTAAACCGAGAAATCAAACGCTACAGTCATCCGACCGAAATCCTTTATGGAAAGAAAGAGATCAGAAACAAAAGAGCTTCTGACACTGAGGAAACCTCTGTCCTGGAAGATAAAAAGGGAGATGTAAAGTTAACGGGGTTCCCTTTTCGGAGTGAAATCTCAAAATATACTGCCGGGGGTTACGCCTTTAAGGGTGCCAATGGGATTCGGGAAGCCAGAAGCCAACTCTCCTGAGGGGATATAAATATCCCCTACCCCACCTCCTCCCCCTCCAAAAAAAAAAAAAAATACGTCGTCTCCAAAACAGGATCCAATATGTTTTATCTAAGCTCAATAAAGCAACGGAAGCTACCTGTCACCATCATTTCGGGGACTTATTTCTCTATAAATTTCGAGTGTACGGTTCACGGCGTTACTAAACAAACAGACTAAAGTGGATAAATGGAATGGAAAAGTACGAAGAGGAGGGAAGTGTTTTTTCCCGTCTAAATCTATTCTATTGTCTTTATTACGTTAACTGTCTATACATGAATTAATTATTCTGTCTATTTACAGCATAAGGGAAGATGAACGCTATTCGCGACAATGCTTTTCGAATATCTTTGCTGTATTTACTTAAGATATTCTGTGAACGATATTTTTCTTCAAAGGTTGCTCTTCAGGTCTCCTTTTTCTTAAAAATGATCTGGAGACTATGATTCCGTCGGGATAATGCTTTTGAAAAATGTTTGATTTTAAAACTAATCTAAAAAAAATCCTTTTGATGCAATTAAAATGTAATTTATTTATCTGCCAAGGGCCTCAGGTAAAAACGCTGTCTTCAGTCGTATACTTTTAAAAGCATATTGCAACATCCATATATATATATATATATATATATATATATATATATATATATATACACACACATACATATATATATATATATACATATATACACATGTATAATATACACACACACACATATATATATATATATATATACATATATACACATGTATAATATATACAAATATATATCTATATCTATATATATATATATATATATATAATATATATATATATGTATGTATGTATGTGTATATATTTATATATATTGAGAAATATAAGCGATACCGCTAGTTGGAAAGATTTAAAGAATATAAACTAGAATCAGAGGCTTTCCGCCTCATCATGGACTCATTTCTCACTCTCAGCTCGAAACCAACGCCAACTAACCCATGAGGTCGCCATTCGGATTATTCGATAGGGGGCACTTTGGTTACTGCTCTCGAGGCCTTGCCAGAATTCAGCCACAGTTTCCTAAGTCGAATTGTGCACGTGAGGCATTGCAGTTCCATAATATCCTGTAAAATATGATAACGCAGGACTCGATCATCCTTTGATGAAGGATCCTTGTGTCATACTTTTCTTATTTACTGAACTCTGGTTTTTTTTCTTGGTTCCTGACCCAATTAAACTTTTTGTGTT
>NC_090746.1:83137551-83140051 GCF_036898095.1 Palaemon carinicauda
TAAATTGAAAACATGACGATATATTAACATGATAATACAAGAAAGGTCTATTAAAAACTCACTAAATCTATGGATAAAAATTCATGTCACAAATTGTTAATGTTTCTATATAAATAAAAGATCTAATGAAACAAGAAAGGGACACATTTCGTCACCAATATCTGAAATTTTGGATTTCGGGTGATGCAATAAAATTAATGTATTTTATATGGAGGCTCTATAAAATAAAATAAAAATCCTCTACATCGCCTCAATTATAATAATATAACCCATTCTTTTTTACTATTCCGTTAATTTTTTCTTCTTTAGCTTCACCAAAGCCATATAAAAGAAGAATGAGAGAAAAGTCCAAAGTTAACTGTTGGTTGGCCAATTTTCTATCGACCTATGCCTAGAGTCTGGAATATTGCCATATGGTAATTTTTTCTTCTTCTGGTGTGTAGAACGGGACAAAGATTTCCTATTCATGTATAAAGAATGGTAGATATAACTGAACAATTCTTCTTCACCCAAGGGGTTACAGCACCCTAACCCCTATTTAAGTTGCTAATAATTTCAAACAACCCTAACACCTATTTAAGTTTCTAATAATTTCAAACAAACCTAACACCTATATAAGTTTCTAATAATTTCAAACAAACCTAACACCTATTTAAGTTTCTAATAATTTCAAACAACCCTAAAACTTATTTAAGTTTCTAATAATTTCAAACAACCCTAAAATCCATTTAAGTTTCTAATAATTTCAAACAACCCTAACACCTATATAAGTTTCTAATAATTTCAAACAAACCTAACACCTATTTAAGTTTCTAATAATTTCAAACAACCCTAAAACCTATTTAAGTTTCTAATAATTTCAAACAACCCTAACACCTATTTAAGTTTCTCATAATTTCACACAACACTAACACCTATTTAAGTTTCTAATAACTTCAAACAACCCTAACACCTATTTAAGTTTCTAATAATTTCAAACAACCCTAACACCTATTTCAGTTTCTAATAATTTCAAACAACCCTAACCCCTATTTAAGTTTCTAATAATTTCAAACAACCCTAACACCTATTTCAGTTTCTAATAATTTCAAACAACCCTAACCCCTATTTAAGTTTCTAATAATTTCAAACAACCCTAACACCTATTTCAGTTTCTAATAATTTCAAACAACCCTAACCCCTATTTAAGTTTCTAATAATTTCAAACAACCCTAATACCTATTCAAGTTTCTAATAATTTCAAACAACCCTAATACCTATTCAAGTTTCTAATAATTTCAAACAACCCTAATACCTATTCAAGTTTCTAATAATTTCAAACAACCCTAACATCTATTCAAGTTTCTAATAATTTCAAACAACCCTAACATCTATTCAAGTTTCTAATAATTTCAAACAACCCTAATACATACTTAAGTTTCTAATAATTTCTAACAACCATAAAACTTACTTAAGTTTCTAATAATTTCAAACAACCCTACCACCTATTTAAGTTTCAATACGTGAAAAATGGTTGAATGGTTTGACTTGTAACTCAGTGTGAAACATTTAAAAGTATATGATCAAAACGTAGAATTTAGAGAATGAGTGAATTTGCGTTCATTTCCATTTATGTCGGACCATAAACTCGATACCTGAGCGGGTGAAAAAAAAAGAGCGAATCTAAATGACTAACATTCCACAACGCATTGAATGTTTTTATGGGATCTAATATGCTTCAACTTCCACAAGAAGAATGGGTCCGATATATTAATGCCTGACATTTCAGTATAGTTTAAATTTGGGTTGGAATCCACTGTGAAAGAGATATACGATATTCAACCATGCAAATATTGAAAAAAAATATCTGTTGGTCCATACTATTGCAAGTTATTTTGACATATTTAAAGCACTGTCTTTAGGTTAGCTTCACATACTATCAAATGTATTACTTTGGAATTCCATTTTGGGATATCATTTCGTGGTTAATCGAACATTAACTAAAACGATATTGTACTGTTTCAAGTATCTATCACCTCTCATGGAAAATTTGTCGTTACCTTAGAGTTTTCCCCCTGAAATTAATTAATCAGATATTAATATCTTCTAAACTGGCACGTTATAAGTGTCCTAACTTGAGCAAAATAGAAATATGTCCGATGTTTTAGAAGGAATCATTAAACAAAAAAAAAAAAAACACCCTTTACTTTCTTACATTTTGATGTCTCAATATATCTATTCATCTTCTAATAAGAGACTATGTATCTATCTACCTCACAGTGAGTAAATACTTATCTGATAACTGTGTAGACAGTGAACAGGAAAAATGGCCAGTTCACCAGACATTCTTTTTGAAATTGCATACAAACATTACTAACAGTGACGAAGAGCCGATATGCCTTCATTGAAATTCAGGCAGTGATTGATAAGTTACTATTTGGCTATTGAAAAGATATTGTGTATCCTGGATAATTACATAATTAGAAAATTTTGCATCCAAATGTATCATAAACAAACTATT
>NC_090746.1:83145051-83147387 GCF_036898095.1 Palaemon carinicauda
GATTTGTAACATTTTCATTTGTCATTGGTTTCATACTCTCTGAGAGAAAGAAAAAAGAAACACACACAAGTAACCGCATTTTATAGGAGAGAGAGAGAGAGAGAGAGAGAGAGAGAGAGAGAGAGAGAGAGAGAGAGAGAGAGAGAGAGAGAGAGAGAAATGCAACTCAGGCTTGCTCTCAAAACTTACAGAACAATGTATAGTAACTGAAATAAAGATTTGATTTTTTTACTGTTTCTCAAAATTCGACATAGCCAAAAAGACATACTGTATACATTTTAAGGGCATTGGTATCGCAAACGTCCCTGCCAGTCATTCAACTGGACGGAACTTCGAGAACCGCTCAAGCTCGATAGTTTCTAGCAGTGTCTGCAACCTCACCATCCTTGTGAGCTAGGGAGGGGAGTGGGGGTTTGGGGGAGCCTCTAGGAGTCTAGGTCTACCTGGTGAGCCATCAGCAGCCATTGTATGGCCCTCCCTACTCATAGCTTGATGGACAGAGGGCTTGGGCGACCTTTAAAACTGGAGTACACTCTCCAAACACATATCTAGACCAGTCTTTGAAAACATTTTTCACTTATATAAGTCTAATTAAAAGTGATCCGAGTTTCATTCAAGGAAATCAAGTCTGCTTAATTAAATGAATGTTCAATAAAAATTAATTAAACTATTAGGAATGATGGAAAAAAACTTCGATAATAAATATAAGATATTTTGTAAAATAAATCATATGCAGAAGGCCTTTTCTAAATGTTTTCTCTATAAAATAACCAAATATGTTTTGAAATGAATACTGAAATGCGCTTATATGTGAAAATAATTTCTGAGCTTTAGAAAAAAATTAGTTTGCATATATCGCTTGACATAACGACCAAAATTTTCTCATGGCTTAAAATAGGTAGGCTAACTTGAATTTGTAAATGGATATTTCATGTATTATTTACTATTTTCGCTGGTGACGCATGGATATAACAATTAAAGAAGAAACAGACAAGGCATGTTTCTCAAAATAAAATTTCAAATACAGAATCCCATATAAAATTTTAATGAATGGCATGTAGTAAAAGAAATATTGTCATTGAAAAGATTCCTGTGGGGAGAATCTACGTCCTTGACTTTGGCAGAATTTAATTTTATTTCCCTCAATTTACCCAATGCACTAATCTCAGCTAGATATGCATAAATGCATTGTTACACACACACACACACACACACACACACACATATATATATATATATATATATATATATATATATATATATATATATATATATATATATATATACATATACATATATATATATATATATATATATCTATATATATATATATCTGTGTGTATGTATGTGTGTGTATTTACCTTGTCGTTTATAATAATTATTTAAATATTAGAGGTGAAGCTTGCCCAATGGTGAACGTTAAATTTCCGAAATTTACGAGTGGAAAAAATTAAACCTTCTCATAGGGAACAGTGCATAATCCTTAAAAACAATGCAACTAGTTTTTATGTTAGGAAAATTTATCTTAGAATGGTTTTATGATTTTATGGGAGAAGTTGCACTGACGGAAACGTCCATGGAAAACATCCAGAAAACTCCCTTATGTTACCTTCATGGTAGTGGGCAGTGTTTTTATATTATGAAAATTATTTTTTTTTCTCAGATATCAACTTGACCCTTAGTGAATCTGGGCTAGATCAAAGTGATTTCATTCCAGCTCAACATTAGATAGAGTAAAGAGAATGTTCAAAATTTCTTTTAAAAATCGGGATTTATTTGATATATTCTTCTATTTTTCATTCATTAAAAAAAATACAAATGCTATTTTTTTTTTTGGGGGGGGGGGCACTGTCGTTACCATGAAAGTCCTTTTTGTCACCTAAAACCTTTATAAATGCTTTTTTATATAGTCAGTGCTATTTGAAATCAAGTTTGAATTTATTTGCATATACTTATTTCCAGGATCCCTGAGTCTGTGAGAATCCACAAATATTGCCAAAATTATAAAAAAAAGTTCCGAATTTTTTTCCAATAATAATGAAATCAATTGAAAAAAAAAATTATGTATGAACATCGCATATAAATCTAGGTGAAACAAAAGAATTTAAAGGGAGGTCAAGCGTGCCTTTGCTTTAGCACTATGCTCACTACTATAACTTATACCCAACTTTTGTAGTTTCATCAGCACCAAACACATTAGAACATTTCCTGTTATTAACTACTGACATCTACTCACGAGGGAGCAATGGCCTTTAGAAACTTAAGGGTACGCACAGAAGTAAGACAGAATTGCCCTTTAGCTGAATGACAATATAAATAAAACACATCGAGACTTT
>NC_090746.1:83150387-83167887 GCF_036898095.1 Palaemon carinicauda
CACGCATTTATAAACATTAATTACATATACATATTCCGAACTAATAATGAATTTACAAACTTTTACAATTTAAATGATGGTCGATAAGAAATTAAATGCATAATATAGAAATGGTAAAGTGGGCTGATTAATTTTAATTAATTTACAGATCTACAATTGTTTTATTCTTTTAGCAAAATACATTACAGGACGCTCGCTTACATTCTAATATATAGTTTTGAAGACAATATTACATTTATCCTAGTAAAATCATTTTTCTTTTTAAAATCAAAGTTGACTAAAATCCCTAATGAAGTTAATCTGACTTGGTTATAGGCTTTCACCCTATGCTCTGCATATAATTACTGCTAGTCTGCCTACTTATATTGAACTTTTCACAAACGCGATCACCAGGAATCATTCTAACTATAATATCAATGCACAAGAATAAAAAAAAAAAGTTTTTCATTGAGAGAACTAGTAATCTTTTAGGATATTAAATCTAGAGTTGGTATTCACTGGTAATCCAAAAATATTTACATACATACATACATATACCAAGGCACTTCCTCCAATTTTTTTTTTTTTTGGGGGGGGGGGTAGCCGACATCAACAATGAAACAAAACAAAAAAGGGGACCTCTACTCTCTACGTAATCCAAAAATATTTACATAAGCAAAATTATTCAAAGTTTATTTATGTGTATAAAAATAGGTTATCTCTGCGTATCCTGATACATTTAAATAATTGGCTTACCACAGCCCTCCCATGATATCTACATTGAAGGAATAAGCAATATAACACAAGTATCTCGATACTTATTTCCAAAATCACTCGCTGGAGGAATCCTTATCGGCCATTTTAACTGTATCGATTTCTGCAAAGGGCAAAGCCGGGACAAGGTGGTTCCTATCGGATTACTAATCACCTGCAAACTTCTATTTTCTCTTACCTGCCATTATCTTGAAAGAGGACCAGTGCAGGCACTATAGTCCATTTCTTTTAGCGATGCATATTTGCACAGACTCGCGGCGGTGCCCTTTTAGCTCGGAAAAGTTTCCTGATCGCTGATTGGTTAGAATTATCTTGTCCAACCAATCAGCGATCCGGAAACTTTTCCGAGCTAAAAGGGCACCCCTGCGAGTCGGTGCAAATATGCATCGCTGAAAGAAATGGACTATAGGCAACTTCATTTACAATCGCAACATTGACTGGTTTCCTGTTCGCGAAAAATATATTGGTTTCATCATTTTATTTTGAATACATAATGTGGAATTTAGAGATTGTAAAGTGAAGAATATAATATAATTAAATATACGCACAGAATTGTTCCTTCGTGACTCTTGAGGTAATGTTGAAGATGCTTCCCTAACGAATAAGTCCCCATCAAAAACGGACAATAGAAAAAAAAAAAAGTATTTCCAGCCCTACCATCCAGCAGTTTCCCTAGATGAATAATAGCACCAGCAAGCGTAGAAACGAGATGGGAGCTAGAAAACCCATCCCCTAAGATTTTCTCTGAAACCTGAAAGTTGTACCCTTATGGTGGTTTCGTCTTTAAACAGGAGAGATGGGCCTCATTGGTATTTTAATCTTTTTTAATTCTTAGTTAGGCTTCATAAAGAAAAAGAGAAGACTAACCATATACATACATACCTCTCTCTCTCTCTCTCTCTCTCTCTCTCTCTCTCTCTCTCTCTCTCTCTCTCTCTCTCTCTCTCTATATATATATATATATATATATATATATATATATATATATATATATATACGGTGAAAGATAAAATGGAAAATTTGGACACGGCTAGTGCTTGCATTTTTTTTAAAGCGTTATACTCATAGTAAGATGATAGTGCTTCCTCTAATCAAATTATTTATTTCTCCTTTCGTGTCTAATAAATATTTTATATTCATCGCATGTTAACTGCCATGTGTGTGTGTGCGCGCGTGCTCGCACGCCAAGCTGAACAAAATAAGAATCTACATTAAATAACTGTGAAATTTCGTGAGTGAAATAAGTTTCAGTGAAAGACAGAGTGACGAATGACATGAAGCCATCTTGGTCCCTTGCAAAGAAACATCCCAGGAATTCGTTCTTATCCCCGAGGCATCGGCGACCGCATATGATATACGGTCATCAATCATGATTTTTAAAACGATTCCTTTTCTTGTATCCTCTTGATGGCTTAGCAGCGATTCAATGCCAGCAGATGAGATTAAACGAGAAATTCCTTTAATAGATAAATGGGATGGGAGGAAGAAATTCTTGCCCAACAAAACCGTCATTAAAAATAAACGCTGAAAAAGATGATTTAAAGAATATTGCTGTTGGGAAATGGAGAAGTAAACTTTGTTTTTCAAGGACACAGATAGATGTTACATGTAAACTTCACCGTGCTGCCATGCCTTAAGAAATTTTTCACATTTTTTCTAGTTACAACTTGTACATTCCTGTCTTCCTTTACACACACTCACAAACAAACACACACACACACACACACACACACTGATTTGTTAGTGGTGAGGCCACCAACACAGGCAATGACCAACTTACAGGTTTTTTTTTTTTTTACCATTAACATCAGTCGCAAGTACCACAACTGAGGGTGAGGGGAGTCATCCAGTCGCTGTTAAGGGAGTTGTTAGGGATCTGGGCATTGCATAGCATAGGTTGGTGGTGGGTGGCTTTGTCGCAAGTTGTACCTCAATGTCCTACAACATTCACCTTAGCCTCAGTCGTCAATGTATGCTTGTCCCATTCGTCAAGAGTGGAGTTGTTAATGGAGTTCTTGACTTGGGATGTGGCTGTCCATAAGAACATTGACTCTTGTCATCAAGTCCTTCATGGGCAAGGAAGATTAGCTCACACAAGTTCAAGCAAATGTTGTGTCCAAAGAGCATGAAGTAGGTTTACTTCAAGAGGAAAACCGTCTGCAGCAGGCTGAATATAATAAATAAGGCCCTTAATGCCTTTTGATCCCCCAAGGGTTGATGAAAGAGCTGAAAAATCTTGACTACGGGGGTGACTAACAACGCTGAGCACTACTCTAGGGGGTATAATAAGATGGTACCATACTTTACGGCATGTCCCTTGCTTGCAAAGTAAATTGCAGATCTCTGAAACTGGTGTTGTCGGGGATCACAGCCAGTAGGTAGTCGGCTCGCTGCTGGAGCAGGTCACACCCTTAATGTGGAACTGAACCTAGCCGCACTGAAATCAGGCAAACATATCTCTACTGACGATAAGCTAAAGTGTCAACGTGACTGCTTAGACTGATGAGACAGTATCGGTAGTGGGCATTATCGGATGATACGGCAATATGAACTGGTGAGCTAGTAGTCGGGCTGGGTGCTCGAGTTACTTCGTAGGTCACCAATGTGACAGGAGTGAAAGAGACTTGACCAAAAATTGAGTTCCCGAATTTATAAATTTATTTAGTGACAACATAGGTATTTATTGGCAACCAAGGCGTCATATAAGGGTGTGACCTGCTGTAATAGAGCTTATACCCACTTCCCATCTGTCTAATTCCACTTCCTTTCCACCTTGTCTCCAGCACACAAAGGATATCTATCCTTCTACTCTCCATCACATCCACTATCTCCCTATCTCCCTCAATCTTCCCATTAGAATACCGACATCCCAAGTACCATCTCAGATCTTACAATCTGTCACTAGCTTCTTTGACTGTAGTCATGAACCATGCAGTATTCCTCGTCCAGTTATCACGAGAGCAGGAGGATCCTAACGTTTGTCCCTTACAGGGGATACCCTATCAGAATCCTTATTACCAACAGCATAAAGCATGGTTAATAAGTTGGCAGTGGGTTTTTATATCGCATGTCTTTGCAGTTATCAACCACAGTTATTAGTGGTTGACTAAATAGTCCAACTGCAGGGTAGCAGTTTATGCAGTTATTGTTCTTGGGCCTGGCCTTTTTTGCTAGATAGCGAAACAGCAAGGCAAAAACTGTCCTTTTACTTGCTTTCTACGTGCACGGGTAACATTCTTACTCCAATACCACGTCTCCCTTATGATCTATATCAGCCGGAAAACTATGCATGAATTTTATAGATCTCTATATACTATCAGTTTCAATGTTCACTGAAATTTATGTTATAAGGTTTATATTCACATATTCAAAATTCTATCAAGATGACTGCAATAATTGTTAATGTCCAAGAGGTGTTGACAATGAATGTTAATATCAGGCATAATTCAGTGTCATAACCAAATATATATGTTTGGAAATGCAACCCTGATTTCAAAGTTCACGACAGGAAAAATCTTGGATACTTCCGGAAAAATATTTGGTTTCAAAAACCATCATGTGATAGGCAAGTGAGTTATAACTCAGCTGTTATTAAAGACAAAGGATTGGAAATTAGACTTCTCTAAAACAGTTACTAGTAAATATGAATTTTTCATTACAATTAAAAGAAATGTGAGTTACATACGCAAGAAAAATAAAAATGGACTGTAAATCCCAAGTTTGATTTTCAGAATTTGTCACTGCAGAAACATCGGAATACTGTTCTTAAAATATTTTACTTTAATTATTGCTTACTTCTCTTGCAGTTTATTACCTTCTTTATTTCCTTTCATAACTGGGCTATTTTTCCCTGTTGGAGCCTTTGTGCTTAGAGCATCCTTTTTTCCAACTAGGGATGTAGCTTAGTTTATAATAACAATAATAATGATGATGATGATGATGATGATGATGATGATGATGATGATGATAATAATAATAATAATAATAATAATAATAATGATAATTGATAATAATAATAATAATAATAATAGGAGTACAGGTAATTCAAGGTCACCTAATACTATAAGTGTTCTTCCGTAACAGGGCCCTCCTTATTCTTTACAAGATACATTATCCAATAATTAAGAACAAATCATTAACCCAGTAGACAAACTTGCACACAAACATAGCAATACATGAATGATTTACTGAGCTATCAGACAACAACAGAATTATATTCCCGTGAAACAAAAATACCACAATGTGCAAGCAATCCTGAGAGAGAAAGATTCACAAAAGCCAGGACTATCGAATCTCAAGTACGCACATCCAGTCGAAAGCTCGACATGTATGTGAACGCGAATATAAAAGAAAATAAAGGAGAAAAAAAAAGAGATACACTAGATTGAAAACAGACTGAAAACTATCAAATGTCGAAACACAAAGAGCTATGTTTTTTTGTTTTGTTTACAAAATCATTCTATCCGAGAGAGAGAGAGAGAGAGAGAGAGAGAGAGAGAGAGAGAGAGAGAGAGAGAGAGAGAGAGAGAGAGTTAAATTTATAAATACACTTATTTGTATGTGTATATTCATTAAACACAACAGCCGGACATGGACTCAATAACATAACACTTGCATATTTTGATAAAATAACAAAACCATACAAGTTGAAACAACGTAACACACAGCAAAGGCTGAATACAGTCCCACATTGAATAAATCTCACTCTACCGATATTACTGAGCACGAAAATATGAAATGAAGAACTTTCTTTGGTATAGATTCACATAAAAACTTAAAATGTACATGGTGGAAAAAGTTATGAATCTTTATAAACAAATTACTGAAGACCCCACAAAATTTCCGATGAGCAATAGATAACCAAGAAACCGAAATTCATCTAATTAAATGTTGTTACTGTTCTTAAAATATCTAATTTTGATTGTTTATTACTTCTCTTGCAGTTTAATTATTTCCTTGTTTCCTTTCCTCACTGGGATATTTTTCCCTGTTGGAGCCCTTCGGCTTATAGCATCTTGCTTTTCCAACTAAGGTTATAGCTTAAGTTGTAAAGATAATAATAATAATAATAATAATAATAATAATAATAATAATAATAATAATAATATTAATAAGAAGAAGAAGAAGAAGAAGAAGAAGAACAACTACAACAACAACAACAACAACAACAACAACAACAATAATAATAATAATAATGTGTACAAAAAAAAAAGCTTCAAACTAAAAAAATATACAATAGACAAAATTCGACATTGCAAGGGATTACGTTTTGACAGCCACAACAAATCGCGACACAAATCATCCAAAACTAAACTGCAAGTGATCGATGGCATTCTAGTGCATGTACGGCAACGCGTCATATGACTGACATGTTTACAGTATGTCCCCACACCGGATGGAGCCCTGTAATGCAAAACCTGTGCGATGGAAAAATTCGTAAATATGGGAGATTTTCCAGATTCGAATAACTTTGGCCATTTACAAGAGGGCGATTGCGGAGTCAAATGGCCACGAAAAATGTGTAATATAACGGGAAAATTTATGTCCGGTTATCGAATGTCCTTTTTTTTTTTTTATCCAGAGCATGTCAATGTCTAATCATATTTGATGTTCACTTCCTCATTAAACAAAACATTTAAAAAAATATGTTTTCTAAACATCTGAGAATATTATTTTTTTTTACTGAAAAAAAAAAAAAACAGAATTAGCAAATATTAATAGATCGAAGGAAAATCAACCATCTTAGAATCACACACACCCATTTCTTAATTGAAGATCTAAATTTAGTTTGTGCTTCAAATAGATTTTCTATACCATAACAAGATTCCTCTAAACTGGATTCATCAGGAATCAATAGGATATATTAGTCACAGATTGGATTATATCATTCGTAAAATATGAATAATGAAACTAAAATACAGCTTCCACATTCGACATTTCAAATTAAATTAAACAATAATAGTCAACTTGTTTATTCAACGGATATTGCCTTAAAAGGGAATTACAATATCTTAACATTTTACAAATGCTATTTATTCTCTAATCAATGACGATTAACCAAATCAAAGTCATCAAACTCTCCGCTAATGCACTATCAATATATATATATATATATATATATATATATATATATATATATATATATATATATATATATATATAAAGAACAAAAAAAAAAGAAAAAAATTATAAATGCAAACCATCAAGGATGTTTATTCTATTAAATCTGTGAAAAGGGATTATTTCCAGACTTTAAAAACAGATAATTTTGTCGCGTTTCCTTACAGTTTTCTTGATGCAATGTTTTATAGTTGTTGCGTTGCGGTTTTTATCAACATACATTCGGAATAATGTTAGGGTTTTTCCTTTTTAGGTAGTAGGTTGGCCAGGCCACCAGCCACCCGTTGAGGTACTACCGCTAGAGAATAATGTTTTTTTTTTTTTTTTTTTTTTTTGACTGGCCAGACAGTACTACAGTACATTGGATTATTCTCTCTGGTTTCGTTTTATTTTCCCTTTGCCTACACACACACACCGAATAGTCTAGCCTATTATTTACATATTCCCCCCTGTCCTCATACACCTGACAACACTGAGAATACCAAAAAATTTCTCTTCACCCAAGGGGTTACTGCACTGTAATATTTCAGTGGCCACTTTCCTCTTGGTAAGGGTAGAAGGGGCTCTTTAGTTTGGTAAGCAGCTCTTCTAGGAGAACACTCCAAAATCAAACCATTGTTTTCTAGTCTTGGGTAGTGCGATAGCCCCTGTACCATGATCTTCAACTGTCTTGGGTTACACCCGGGCACACTATTCTCTCTTATTTCTCTTCCACTTGTTTTGTTGAAGTCTTTATAGTTTATATAGGAGATATTTATTTCAATGTTACTGTTCTTAAAGTATTTTATTTTTCCATGTTTCCTTTCCTCACTGGGCTATTTTCCCTCTTGGAGCCCCTGTGCTTATAGCATTCTGCTTTTCCAACTAGGGTTGTAGCTTAACAGTTAATAATAATAATAATAATAATAATAATAATAATAATATTAATAATAATAATAATAATAATAATAACGTAAATATTCTTTTGTGTGTGCAAAATGAAGAGATACTTAATATTTGTAATTTAAATGTCCTAACATCATGAATTGGGTTCACGTTTGCTGTTCATAATTTCAAATTATCTTCATATATGCTTTTGATGACAGAATATTATGTAAGATACAAATGTTGAACAACATTCAAAACAGGAAGGAAAATAAAACGGAGTAAAATGTATTTCTAAGATCATTAAAACTATATTGAAGACTTATAACTCATTTTATTTCATATAAAAATAAAGCGAAATTTAAAATGAGTTTTTCCATTTCTTTTCAAATAAGAAATGATCTTAATTGCAGGTATTTTCACCTTCTAACCTACATTGTAAGGAAGGTATGGGATACTGAGACAACTGATAAGCAAAAGCCAAATATGTGTGGTTAGTTAATAACCAATTTTAATTGGATAAAAGAATTAGCATATTTATAAAGAATGTATTACTATGATAATCCAACCGAAGAAAATAACATTAGTAAACAATGAATTATCATTTTCATTTTGCTATTCAGATCTGAACATAACTCATTTAGACTAAGTGCCAATCAACAAGTGTTCATTGCATTGCCTTTGTGGACAATATATCATGAACAAATATGGTCCCCAGCTGACAGTAACTTCCCATCTATTTCTATGAACATGATAAATGCAGGAGCAAAATACTCTGTACTAGTAATTTATCATCGAGAAGCATTACCGAATATCTTCACAGCTGTTGCCCTTTTTGACAATAATGCTTGTGTATTTACAGGTTTAAAGGTCGCTCATGAATGGCAGAGGCAAGGGACAGTGACATTGCCATAGCAAGCAGGACTATGCCGTAGAGACTGACCATATATTATATGATCAGCGCCCAAGCCTCCTCTCCACCCAAGCTAGGACCAGGGAGGGCCAGGCTGTGGCTGCTGATGACTCAGCAGATAGACCTATAGGCTCCCCCAAAAACCCCAACCTTAGCTCACAAGGATGGTAAGGTTGCAGACACTAAAGGCACTAGCGAGTCTGAGCGGGACTCGAACCCCCGACTGGCAAACACCAGGCAGAGACGTTACCAATCAGGCCACAACAAGTTTTATCATGCAGGCATACCCTTTACATAGCATAGTACTATAGTTACGTCCCTGTCTGGCGATCTACCAGACTAGGGTTCGAGTAACGCTCAAGCTCTATAGTTTTTTGTAGTGTTTGAAACCACACCAGCTAAGGCAGGGGGTGGGGAGGGGATTGGAAGATCCTATAAGTGTACCTCCTGAGTTATTAGCAGCCATTGTCTGGCCCTCCCAGGTCCTAACATGGATGGAGATGGGGCTTGGACGTTGATCATATGTATATGATCAGTCTCTAGGGTATTGTCATTGTCCCTTGTCTCTGCCATTTATGAGCGACCTTTAAAAATCTAGACTTTCCATAGGAAGTAGAATCATCAGTATTATTACTATTATTATTATTATTACTATTATTATTATTATTATTGTTATCATTATTATTATAATAATTATTATTATTATTACTATTATTATATAAACTACAAGAGAAGTAATGAACAATTAAAATTACATATTTTAAGAACAGTAATAATCGATCTTTCATAACAAACAATAACAAGACTCATGTCAGCCTCTTCAACATAAAATAAAACATTTGCTGCAAATTTAAGCAAATAGAATTCAATGCATACTTAGTATTAAGAAGAGTATGGTACTGTCTGGGAAGATCGGAAAGCAAAGGATGGTCAGAATTATGAAAAATTGTATGCAACAAGCAAAACGAACTAACTGAACGACGGTGCCAGAGATTAATACCTATATCAAGAATATGAAATTTAATAGACTGTATTTCCAGTCCAACAAAAAATGAGATTCCGCTGCTGAAGACCAGACGGGAGTACAAGACATAATGAAAGAATTAGAACACTTCTTAAGAATAGATTCATCACCAAAATCCTTAAAAGACTTTATTAATAGGGCATTTTTTATGCAACTGAAATTTAATAGACTGTATTTCCAGTCCAACAAATTAAGATGAGAGTCCGCAGCTGAAGACCAGACAGGAGTACAAGACAGAATGAAAGAATTAGAACACTTCTTAAGAATAGATTAATCACCGAAAATCTTAAAAGACTTTATCAATAGGGCATTTTTTATGCAACTGAAGAAGAGACAGACCGAATGTGTTTCTCAAAAGTAAATTTGCTATCAAGAATCAGAGTTGAAAAAAACACCAATATCGAGATTCGGATGTTGGGGAGCCACTTGTCCTCGACCTACTTACAGTCATACTTTGAACTTTAAATTGCGTCTTAACAAAAAGAGCTCATGAATATTCAGCTAAAAAAAACAACAAAAAACAGTACAATTGCACAAATTATTCTTAAATAAATTATCTGATAATATACCTAATATCCCAACTTATTTACATATTCATTACATCGTCTAAAGGAAAGGCTAACTTCCCCTCACTAGATGTTGTTCCCCTTAGTGTTTATCATCGCAAAAAAAAAAAAAAAACCTCAATGAGACTGCTAGAATGATTATGAAAATCTAATTGCTCAAACAATCCTACCCTACATTCTGCTTCAAGTCACGTTTCTCCATCTCTTTATGAATTCAAAGTAGGTTCACCAATCAATACAGTGATTTTCCTTGTAGCGGAAGGCTTATCCCTCTGTTCTCCTACCATCTGTCTACCTCTTTTATGGTCGGATTTCTCTACTTCTTTTCCCCCCGTCTACTTAAACGTTATTCTACCACGACAAAAATGCAAATCGTATTCCTCAGAAACCTCATGTTGTATTCTTAGGTTGAAATGACGGAAAGTCTGGCGCTGTTATCTTAGCCCAGGTTGGTGAAAACCACAAAAGAAGTGGAAAACTATATTTGGGGTGTGTATACATTATGTCATATAAGAGGCAATATATTCATTATTAATATCATTATCACTATTACTAATAATAAAAGCCAAAATGTAACTATAGATGGAAAAGTCCTAGTAGCCCTGGGACACCAATATGAAAAGCCGCCCAATGTTGACACCAATAGGAAACACAGCTCAGTATGGAGAAATACATAGATAATAAAGAATAATCTATAAGACACAATAACGAATAGTATAGCAAATTAAGATAAAAAACGGCAGAACAAAATTCCCAGAAAACCCTGTGATAACGAAATAATTCTTTGGTTACTGTAATTTTCAATTTTATCTCATTCATCTGAAAGATTTAAAAGGAATCTTTCTGGTTCTGTTAAATGAGTTGTAATTTTCATTTGGTTTTATTTTACCAACGTCGTCAGCTGCCTTCTATATATATATATATATATATATATATATATATATATATATATATATATATATATATATATATATCCATTGTTGGAAAAGGATACTCTAACACACAACTAATGTACCTTAACAAATACCATTACTTGAGATTAAAGGTCTCCGATCTATATATTACATTTCACAAACTAATTTTATGAGTAAAATACTCCGGGAAATACTTATAAAGCAAACGTTCTACAGAAAATTGTCTTTTGACGTCCGTCCATGAGAATCAAGAATATTTTTTCTAAAAATTAATTCTATTACATAACAAAAATCTTATTTCAATATTAAAAAAATCATCTTCAATCGCTACTTGGTAATGGTTTTTGTATAACAAAAATCTTATTTCAATATTTGAAAATAAAATTCAATCGTTACTCTGTAATGGTTGAAATATCAAGCAATTATGCAAATTGTTTGGTATATACATTGACAACAATTATTAAAACAAAAAACTACCGCCCCCTTAATTAAGTTCGAATGACCTATTTTGTGAAGAAAAACCGACAAGTAGGAACTAAAATGAGCAGACATTCTCTTATATTCTACTACAGACAAAAAAAGAATCCAATTATACAAGTTAGATTCGCTTTAATTCTCAGGCTCCAACTTCTGTAACAATGCATTTACTATTTTCAAACCAAAGAGAAATCCGACTAACAAGCCTAATACATCAAGAAAGAGACCGCAAAACTGGAACATCAAATTAGCATACCATCAACGGAAACGGCAGTAATATTCCAAAATCGTCCAAAAGACTCTCGGATTCCATTAATTGTGCAAGTCTACGTCGAAGTGTTTGATGTAATAACAAACACGAGGGAATGCATGTGAAGATAATGAAAACGTTTTTGAACACGAGTAAAAACTTGGAAAGACCCTCTAGAAAATTCAATTAGAATATTTAAAATTATATTCCAGTGGGTAACTGAACTTCGCAAAATTTTAAGATTTTAAATATATATCCAGAGAGAGAGAGAGAGAGAGAGAGAGAGAGAGAGAGAGAGAGAGAGAGAGAGAGAGAGAGAGAGAGAGAGAGAGAGCATAATGAACTCTTCAACCCATCGAATATTAGTTTCTAATTCTTAATAATCATATATCTATATAGCAATATATTGATGATATTCAATTACATAAGTATGTCTTCTTATATATATATATATATATATATATATATATACATATATATATATATATATGTATATATATATATATATATATATATATATATATATATATATATATATACATGTGTGTGTGGTGTGTGCGCGCGTGCACTTGTATAGGAATCACGAAAGCTAAAACCTCATGAGGATAAAGTATGTATTATAGCTGCGGAGGGAAACACAAAAAGACTTGATTGGAGTATTTTCGTTTTTTTTTTCTTTAAGCTACACTACACAATAGACACACACACATACACACACGTACACACGTACACACACACACACACACACATATATATATATATATACACACACACAATATACACATATACAATTTTAGTTATTCCC
Organism: Palaemon carinicauda; assembly: GCF_036898095.1. Taxonomy (NCBI): domain Eukaryota; kingdom Metazoa; phylum Arthropoda; class Malacostraca; order Decapoda; family Palaemonidae; genus Palaemon; species Palaemon carinicauda. The sequence goes on from NC_090746.1 coordinate 83,163,074, forward strand.
CGACAATTAGTATGACAAGAAAATATTGAGAAGCATTAACACCAAGGATGTGAGATCATCTTCAAGATAGAAGAGATTGGCGCAGTCTGTGTACTGGGGTTCAAAAGGCTGCTTCGTTATCCTTGCGAGAACGTGTAGGAAGCGGCAAATGTTGTGGAAGTTTATAAACGACTAAGTAGTTCAAACGCAAAAGTAACAGTAATCATTTTCATTTCTTTTTAAGAAGCCACCCTTTCTTGGGGTAAATAGGTTTATTTTTCTATAAACTTAATTATCAGTACATTTGTATTTCCCTAAAAGAGGTTGTTTCAAATACAAATGACAGTATCGGCAGGGCTACTTTTCACACAAGTAGGATACTGCAAGGTCTATAGAATACTTCTATAGACCTTGGGCTACTGTACTTACAAGGAGAGGATACTAACCACGACTCCACGCCCTATTATGATCCAGGGGTTTATCTGCCTGTTATGTTAAAGTAGGTTATTTAATTGTTTATAAATAAATTCGGTCTTCGGCAGGAGTAAAAGTTAACTGCCCTTTTCATAAGAGTTCGGTGATAACCTTCGCTCCTCCTCGTCGTTAATTAGTGAATTGCCATTAACTCTTTTGTTTATTTTTCTTTCCGAGTGTTTGGTGTTTAGTGAGAGCCGTGGACGAGACTACTGCTGCCTGGAATGTTCAGTTCGGACCGTGCATTGATCACAGACGTATAGCCTAATTCAGCAGCCATTGGTAGACGCCTCTTTTATTCCCTCATAAGGAATTGTGCCTTTGGAGGATTATTTCGCTGGTGTCTTTGAGCCACCCGCGGTAAATTGTACACTTCTTTGGATCACGGACCACATATGCAGGGGTTTTGTCACCTGCGATAGCCACCTCGCTTGTTTCGTCCTGCAAGTGTATGTGTCACTTGCGACCTTCGCTTGACGTTGTTTTCCCCGCCTGAGGATTCTGCGGGAAGACGGTGCCGTCGTTCCGTCCCGGCACTGTTGGAGGTACTATTACCGTGATCCAAGAGCGTCATCACACCTGTTACGCTGCTCGTCTGTGGACCAAGGGTCCGTGAGGAGGAACGTAGGGAGGCATTACCCAGGTAAAGTTACGATCTTTTCATTATCGTTATGGATATGCCCAGTCCGTTTTCCTGGTGTTAATGATACTCCCTCTGATGCTGACGAATGTTCGTCCCCTCTCTGTCGTCTGGTCCATGTATGGATAAGTACTGTTGAGTTATTTCACAGATAGATAATACAGTGTTGGGTTTTTTACATGTATATATAAATTATGACTGCATAATTCTTTTGTGAAGGTATCCAAGTGTTTATGCATTTAGTATGTGGCATGTGTATTTATATGCTGCCTTGTGTTATGTTTTATTATTTGGTATTTGGTTTAGCTTTAAACGTTTGTGTGTAGGTAGGTAATTTTAAGGTTTTCTGCCTTTTCATTTCTCCTGTCTTCCTTATTCCTATCTGTTTAGTAATAGGGTAATGGTTTGTTGATATTTGTGGGCCCGGCTTAATATATGAGCCATACTTTTGATCTGTTTAGTTTTTCTTTGTTAGGGTTAGGATTGTTAGATATAGGTCAACCTTGTGTATTTAGAGGACTCTGTATAGCCTACTAGTCCTCCAGGACATTTTTGTTTACTCATTGTTGTTTGTCTTAGGAGCTTTTTGTGACTCCTGGTGCAAGGTTGAATTTATTTAAGTGTATTGTAATAAATATTGTTAGATTTTTCCAGTGTTTTTGTTCTGTCTTCCCTCAATTCACCGTGTTACATAAATAATGTACTGCCTACGATTCCTTTAAAAAATCAAAGTTTAAAGAACCAGAACTACGGCCTACACAGGTCGTAACAAGTGGCGACCGTGACAGGATCGTACGCAGGTGTACTCGGTGTTTGGGGGAGCAGTTCAGCTCTGGATTGATGTGACAGTATTTATTGTTGATATTTGATTTTTGGTTTGGTTGCTTTCCTTCCCCATAGGATATTATTTTCATTAAAATGAAGGACTTTACTTTTGACCCGTCAGAATTCTTGGGTTCGGCTGACTGTTTAAAATATTTAGGAGTTTTGACAAGGGCTTATTTGGTACAGTGTGCCCGGTGGTTGGAGATCCCTTATAAGTCCTCTGACACTCGGGCCAATTTGTTAAAACTGGTTAAGGAAAAAGTGTCCCAAGATTTGGCTGAGGGTAATGAGGTAGCTAGCGGCCTAGCCAGTGATTTTGAGAGTGGCACTGATTTTGGGTCAGACCAAGAAGGATCCATAGTCGATGATGTGAGCATAAATCCTGGTTTGTCCCTGTTCGCTGATTCCCCTGCAGTAAAGGTTATGTATGAAGGTCCGGCCAATTTTCCTACTCCGGCCAGGGCTGTTAAAAATTTTAATATTTCAACTAACCCCTTTTTAGCTGAGGAGGCTGTTCCCAACCATGTAACAGCTTCTGCTCGTGTAACGGGGCAGGAGGAGTTCCATGTAATTTGTAAGAGAATTGAGTTATTGAAGATGCAGTTTGAGGAGAACGAGAGGGCCCGGCAACATGAGATTGAGTTGCTCAAGCTTAACCTTGAGTTGGCCAAGGTGCAAGGGTCCCCTAATCATGTTAGTTCCCCCAATAGCTCATCAGCAGACAAATTTAATATTTCGGGTGCACTAAAGTTAATTCCAGTTTTTGATGAGGGGAGCGTACCAGAATTTTTTAAAGCTTTTGAGAGGGTTGCTACCCGGTTGTCTTGGCCCACAGAAATGTGGACGGTACTCATACAGTGTAGATTGACGGGCAAGGCAATCCGGGTGTATAATGCATTGGAAGAGGGCCTTGCCAGAGATTATGACAAAGTAAAGGCTTTGGTTCTCAGGGCCTATGATTTGGTCCCTGAGGCCTATCGCCAGAGATTCCGAACCACTGGCAAGCCCAATTCTATGTCTTATGTTGAGTACGCTCGTCTCAAGGAGGAGCAGTTTGACAACTGGCTGAAAAGTCGTCAAGTTGCTTCCTTCTCTTCCTTGAGGGAACTGATGGTACTGGAGGAGTTTAAGAAGGTGTGTAGTAAAGAATTGAGGGTTCATCTGGAGGACACTAAAATTTTAACTTTGTCCAAGGCGGCTCAGGTAGCTGATGAGTTTGTCCTGACCCATCGGGCTGGGTCAGGTAACTTCTCGTCCTCATACCCTAATAATAATAGTAATTTGTCTTCTAAGTCGAATAATCCCTTTAAAAACCAACCTAGTACCCCAAATAGTAGCATGAGTAATCATGTTGGTAGTGGCTTCAGAAAGGACTTGAGTGGTGGGCACACTCTGGTTTTTTCTAACCGTGGCAATTCGGGTAAAACTAATCAAGTTAGAGGTAATTACTTTTGGTGCAATAAGCCAGGGCATCGACAAGCTGAATGTAGAGCCAGGAGCCGTTACCTCCAAAAGAATCAAAATAAGAGTCAAAATAATGTTAATCAGCCTATGCCAATCTCACTAATTTCAAATAATTCTATTTCAGAGAGTAAGAATGGTAAAACTGTGGATCCCCAGGTTAGTAGTGAACCAGATGTAGGTAAAGTAAAACCTGTATTGTGTGAGTCCACTGGTAATTTATGACCATTTAACAATTATGTCTACCCCGGAAAATTGAAATCTGAAACCTCTACACTTTATGTTAAGTTCTTGAGGGACACAGGATCCGCTAGATCTTTGGTGTTGGCAGGGTCCTTGTCTAACTTAGTTCCCTATACTGGAGAATACGTGGTCCTGGGAGGATTTCCCGATACGGTGGTATCTGCTCCTTTAGTAAGGGTGGAGCTGTCCTTCCCAGGGTATCACAAGGTTACTGAGCTGGCAGTAGTTGAGAGCCTGCCGATACCAGGAATAGACGGAATCCTTGGGAATGATATGTTGAGTGCAGAGGGGCAGGAATTATTTCCTATTGTTTCGGTCACGGCTTGCCCTGTGGCAATAACTACTCGAGCCTCTGCTAAGCGTGCAGCGGAAGCTGATAATGATGATGACCTAAATTTAAGTAATTTAGAAGTAGAGGTAGCGAAGCCCGGGCTAGTAGAAGGTAGTAGTAGTAGCAGTAGTTCTAGTTTTGGAGTGTTTAAATTATTGAAATCCGATTGTGACCGTCTCTCTTTTATACAGGCTCAAAAAGATGAATTTTCATTTGAGTTAGGTAATACTGACGATTTGACCAGGCCCAGGTTTGTGGTTTTGAAAGGATTGTTGTATAGGGTCAGTCGTCCCCCAACTCATCAACTAAATGTGACTAATTGTTTAAGACAAATTGTCGTACCTACCAAGTTTAGGGAGGCTGTGTTAAGCCTTGCACATGAGGACTCCTTTTCTGGCCACTTAGGCTTAAGTAAAACTTTTTGTAGGTTGAGTAAATGTTTTTGGTGGCCAGGAATGAAGTCTTTGGTGAAGAAATTTGTAAGAACTTGTGAAGTGTGTCAGGTGATGGGTAAACCCAATCAACCTATTCCCAAGGCTCCTCTTAACCCAATTCCTTCAATTGGAGAACCCTTTGCAGAATTGGTAATTGATGTGGTAGGACCTCTGCCTAGGACGAAGTTAGGGTTTACGCATCTCCTGACCATAATGGATAGAGCATCACGTTTTCCTGAGGCCTTTCCAATGAAGAAAATAATCCTCCAAAGGCACAATTCCTTATGAGGGAATAAAAGAGGCGTCTACCAATGGCTGCTGAATTAGGCTATACGTCTGTGATCAATGCACGGTCCGAACTGAACATTCCAGGCAGCAGTAGTCTCGTCCACGGCTCTCGCTAAACACCAAACACTCGGAAAGAAAA
>NC_090746.1:83172887-83177887 GCF_036898095.1 Palaemon carinicauda
CAAACAAACCCACCTAACCTAACCTAGTAGTTCCCAAGTCACAACCCCTAGGAGCCTCGGACCGCCTTCCCAGGTCACAAACCTCCACAGATCACAACCCCTAACCAAGGTTCTTCCTACAAATATTTAAAAAATATAAATTCTAAAAATAATAAAAATAACGTATTTTAATAAAAACACATTATTTGTCGATTTCTAAGGGTTTGCAGTGATATTGTAGGGGATTTCGGTAATTTTCAAGGGCATTCCAGTATTTACCTGATGATTCCAGTAAATCCGTGGGATTCCAGTAATTCGAGGTACCGTCTTCTATGGCAATGTTTAATTTTAATGAGCCCTTTAACTCGCTTTCTTACGCAGGCTCGATCGGTTCCCATTATAGTTTATTGGCCGAGAGCTGTGACATCATTATGACGTAATGGTTACACTGGAGAGAGGTGTAGTTAAAAGTAATATAAACAAACATAAGTACGGGACTACTTTGCTCGGCAATGTGAAACAATATCCCAGAACTTAGTCTGTTCGTTATGCATTCAATATATACATATTGTGTAGTTATTCATCCGAGGATGATGATGGACAAGTGCCCCCAGGTATAATAGTCCGGGTTGGACTGTGATCCCCAGCTAACGGACATCTATCCCTAGGTTTTCATAGTCAGGTGGACTATGATCCCTAGAGTTTAAAATCCTAGGACTATCATCCCTAAGACTTATAGTCTGGCGGACTTCCACACCGGAGGACTGTGTAGCCTATAACACCGGCAATTGCTGCTGATGACCCAGCAGATACACCTATAGGCTTCCCCAAACCCTCCATCCTTAGTTCACAAGGATGGTGAGGTTACAGCGAAAAAGGAACTAATGAGTTTGAGCGGGACTCGAACCCCAGTCTGGCGATCACCAGTCAGGGACGTTACCACATAGGCCACCACTACCCTAAAGCTTAAATTCATGAAGTATAACTGGAAAATAAAAAAAAAAAAAGGTCAGCATTGAGTTCATTTTACAGACATCAAAAGTAAGTATATTGTTCTTATGATCCCCTTTGAAAAAAAAAAAAAAAATTCTTCACTTCTTAATGTAATTTCTCATATTTTTTTTTTGTAACTTGATGAGTGTATTTTTTTATGCATAGGCACATGAGAACTTGGTAACTATTCAATCCAAACAATAACAAATATCACATTTATACCAAGCCATATATCGTTTATACACATACCCGTACAGCAAAAAACAAAATATGAAAAAATAATGAAATTCCAGGTTCTATAATCCCGAATTGACTTTCCAATCTATCAAATGTTTAGAAGCATCTTGTTTTGAAAGGGCTTATTTCTTCCAAGGACAGGTGGATATTCTGATTTTTTTCCACTTTTGGATGTCGAAGCCTTATCAATAAAGTCACAAAGATCTCATAATTTCAACATTTACTCTGTTTAACTAATTTATAGGTTCAATATAAAAAAAAATATGAAATATGTTGTCTCGTCTGAGGACCGTATTAGTGAAGAGATAAAAATGTAAACATTATAAAATTTCCGTGAAAAATTTATTCAATATAACACAAGAATCCAAACCAAGAATACCAAAGTGAAACCAGGAAAAATCGATGATCAGATATAAAGGCGAAGTGTGAAACTGACAGAGTCCATCTCAAACGACACACTAATAATAAAGAATGTGAATCACACCATTAGAGTGTAACACCTCTAGACACTCTTCACTGGAGAGAGAGAGAGAGAGAGAGAGAGAGAGAGAGAGAGAGAGAGAGAGAGAGAGAGAGAGAGAGAGAGTGGGGGGGGGGGGCTACAAGGGTGGCATAGGGGTAAGTGTGAGACTGAAATGGTCTACCAGATTCTCTAAAAGACACTTAAATCTCTAGCGTAGAGGTGTAAATCTGAGAAGAAGAATTATATGAACCTCGAGAGAATAGAGCTCGAGATATTATCGGGAGTTTTACGAACCCCCTAAATTCATGCAGAGGGCGGCAGCACCGATTCAGATCGTGAACTGGGAACAGCCTGTTTTCAACCTCTCATACAAAAGATCTCTAAGACCTAAGTTTTTTCATGTCGGTTTTTTTTTTTTTTTTTTTTTTTTTAAATACACCGGTTGCCCTCTGTAACGTTCACTTTTCTTCTACTAAATATTTAATGATGACTAGGAAGAGTATTGCTCGATATACAACTAATATCTATCGTCATCAGTAGCTTAATAGGTTTGATAAATAAAATAAAAAACATAAAACAAAAAAGCCCATACTAAGGTATAGCTTTGACAACCAAATCATTATTACTTTTAGCAGTAATTGGAAACTAAAAAAAATTCAATATCTTTAATGAAACAGTTATGAATACTAAAATATTTGAAGAACATAATATGTTATATCTAAGAATTGCTAGGAAAAACACTGTAACCAACCTGTAGCATACAGTAGCTTTTATCTAACAATATACAAATTGAAAAAACAAGAGAATAGGCAGCAGAGATGTAGATAAATTTATAAGGAGCATAAAACGGTGTGTTGCTTTAAAATGTATGGGAACAATATTCATATAAGATAATTACAAATCAAAGAGACATTGAAAGAATAATGATAGGATTAACACTAAGAGACAGAAAAGACGCAAACCTGGATACGAGGGCAAACTAAAGTTGAGGATATTCTAAGAATAAGTAAGAAAAAGAAATAGACATGGGCAGGACAATCATATGAGAATGATAGATAATAGATGGATATTAAGAATAGCGAAATGGGCCCCTAGAGATAACAAAAGAAAGAGATGAAGGAAGAGAAAGCGATGAATTGACGAAACAGATGCGAGTGGAAGGATATGTATGTATGTATGTATGTATGTATGTATATATATTTGTGTGTATATTAATACACAAAAACACACACACATATATATATACATATATATATATATATATATATATATATATATATATATATACACAGACGCAAACACACTTATATATTGCAAAGGCATGTTGGCTACTATTAAAACTTTAAATTATTCAAGCTTCATTTGTTTTGTGATTGATGTTTACTTTACTTTTCCTTCTTTTCATAGACACAGAAGAAACGAATATCGTTTATTTCTAACCAAGGACTGAAACGTTATTTATCCCCTTATATATACTGATGGCGGTTTCAAAAGGTGTATTCTCGTGTTTACAAAATGGTTAGTTTTTATTATAACCCGCGGACAAATGTTAAAAGTCCGAAAGATGTTTCCGATTAACTGGAAGGTCAGATTAGTAAACCCCATATCTAGGGGCATTTCCATTCCTTCTTTAGTTTTCTTTCTTCCCATTACACATGAAATCTTGAACATGATAATAAAATGTCTTATACTCAGTCTGGTTTCTCGGGCATTTATATTTTCTCTTTTTATTTTGTAGTTTATAACGATGTGTAGATGCCAATAAAAAAATTAAATTTTGTAGTTTATAACGATGTGTAGATGCCAATAAGAAAATTAAATTTTGTAGTTTATAACGATGTGTAGATGCCAATAAGAAAATTAAATTTTGTAGTTTATAACGATGTGTAGATGCCAATAAGAAAATTAAATTTTGTAGTTTATAACGATGTGCAGATGCCAATAAGAAAATTGGAAGATGGCTAAAAATAATCCAGGCGGATTTGGCCAAAGAAATTGAGTTTTAGGGTTACCAGTTCCACAATGGACAAGGAAATTCATAAACTATGTTATTTATCTTGATCTTTGCTTCTCAACTTAAAGAATATATGAGGTCCAGATTACTGTAGTTTTTGTATGGAGTCGAAAGAATAAATCTTTCAGCAAGTGATCTATTCAACGCATAGGTTTCCTAATTGAAAATCATGTTATATGACGTTCATGTGTATATAAATATGAGAATTTGAATAATATTATTGGACTACATATCGATATCGTCCATCATATACGAGTAAATATTTCTTAAAATAGGTCCTCATGTCATTTACGTTAAACATTCTTGAACTCCATTGTAATAATTTTGACCTGAGATTTGATATGGTTTATATATATATATATATATATATATATATATATATATATATATATATATATATACATATATATATATATATATATATATATACATATATAAATATGTATATATATATATATAAAGAGAGAGAGAGAGAGAGAGAGAGAGAGAGAGAGAGAGAGAGAGAGAGAGAGAGAGAGAGAGAGAGAGAGAGAGAGAGAGGTACACATTTGTGAGATTATATAAATATATATATGTATATACTGTATATATACATACGCATATACATACACATAAGCTAATTACACATTAAAGAGCTATGGAAACAATAATGATGGAAATAACACTAAAAAAATGAGCAACATGGATACGAGAGCAAACTAAAGTAGAGGATATTCAAACAATATGTAAGAAAAAGAAATAGAAATAGGCAGGATATTTAAAGAGAATGACGGATGATAGATGGACATTAAGAATATCAGACTGAGTCCATAGATATTGCAAAGGAAGCATGGTAAGAAAGTGAAAACGAAGGATTGAAGAACTAAGACAATTTTTGGATATAAATTGGGATAAAAAGACCATAAACAGACGCGACATGTCTGAGGCCTTCGATCTCCAGTGGACTAGATACGACTGATGATGATGATGATTATATATAATTCTAAAGACGGAGGATGCCTGATATCCGGTTGTATAGGACGTGCCTGCAGGAGCAGGCTAGGAACTTGAACATTTAATCTTGTGTGTGTAAAAAAAAAAGAAAAAAAAAGAGGAAGAAGAGAGAGAGAGAGAGAGAGAGAGAGAGAGAGAGAGAGAGAGAGAGAGAGAGAGAGAGAGAGAGAGAGAGAGAGAGAGAGAGAGAGTTCACTTTTCGTATTTCCCGATAATGAAGTATAAGATGACATAAGAACACAAGTTTAGTTTTTATTTCTCTAACGATAACTTATATATATATATATATATATATATATATATATATATATATATATATAT
>NC_090746.1:83182887-83185387 GCF_036898095.1 Palaemon carinicauda
CATTAGGAGTTCTTTGACCTCTTTTTAGCTCCCAAACCCCTTGCATTAGAAGTTCTTTGACCTCTTTTTAGCTCCCACACCCCTTGCATTAGGAGTACTTTGACCTCTTTTTAGCTCCCACACCCCTTGCATTAGAAGTTCTTTGACCTCTTTTTAGCTCCCACACCCCTTGCATTTGAAGTTCTTTGACCTCTTTTTAGCTCCCATACCTCTTGCATTAGAAGTTCTTTGACCTCTTTTTAGCTCCCACACCCCTTGCATTAGAAGTTCTTTGACCTCTTTTTAGCTCCCCCACCCCTTGCATTAGAAGTTCTTTGACCTCTTTTTAGCTACCCAACCCCTTGCATTAGAAGTTCTTTGACCTCTTTTTAGCTCCCACACCCCTTGTATTAGAAGTTCTTTGGCCTCTTTTTGGCTCCCACACCCCTTACATTAGACGTTCTTTGACCTCTTTTTAGCTCCCCCACCCCTTGCATTAGAAGTTCTTTGACCTCTTTTTAGCTCCCACACCCCGTGCATTAGAAGTTCTTTGACCTCTTTTTAGCTCCCACACCCCTTGCATTAGAAGTTCTTTGACCTCTTTTTAGCTCCCACACCCCTTGCATTAGAAGATCTTTGACCTCTTTTTAGCTCCCACACCCCTTGCATTAGAAGTTCTTTGACCTCTTTTTAGCTCTCACACCTCTAGCATTAGAGGTTCTTTGACCTCTTTTTAGCTCCCACACCTCTAGCGTTAGAAGTTCTTTGACCTCTTTTTAGCTCCCACACCTCTAGCATTAGAAGTTCTTTGACCTCTTTTTAGCTCCCATACCTCTAGCATTAGAATTTCTTTGACCTCTTTTTAGCTCCCACACCTCTAGCATTAGAAGTTCTTTTACTTCTTTTTAGCTCCCACACCTCTAGCATTAGAAGTTCTTTGACTTATTTTTAGCTCCCACATCTCTAGCATTAGAAGTTCTTTGACCTCTTTTTAGCTCCCATATCTCTAGCATTAGAAGTTCTTTGACTTCTTTTTAGCTCCCACACCTCTAGCATTAGAAATTCTTTGACCTCTTTTTAGCTCCCACACCTCTAGCATTAGAAGTTCTTTGACCTCTTTTCAGCTCCCTTACCTCAAGCATTAGAAGTTCTTTGACCTCTCTATATAGCTCCCACACCTCTAACATTAGAAGTTCTTTGACCTCTCTCTTTAGCTCCCACACTTATAGCATTAGAAGTTCTTTGACATATATTTCTAGGTTCCATACTTTTAGCATTAGAGGATCTTCGATCTATATTTTGAGGTGCCTTACTTCTAGCATTAGAGGGTCTCTATTTTTAGGTGTCTTACCTCTGGCATTAGAGGCTCCTCTTCGCTGTTCTCTCCTGTCTTCTAGTTTTCAAGATCTTCTTTCATTAGATTATCTGTTTCTTTCGAGATTTCATTGTCTCTTTTCCTTAGTTCGTCAGTGTCCTTCTAGATTTCAAAAGAGATTTCAGTGCCGCGAGTCCTCACTTCGTCAGATTCCTCAGGGAAATCGAAGGCATTTATTCTTTACTTATCTGAGCAATGAGTAAAGAGATGAATACTATCGATTTCTCCGCATACACTTTCATGCCAAAGTAAATGACGAGCAACATGATATATTTACAAATGTCGTCTGGATATGTCCTTACTTCAATGGCGAGTTTTGGGACAATCCTGTTGAAGAACTACACGTCACTCACCGTTCAGTTGAACCATTCTGCCTCCTTCATTCCCCGCAATCCGTTTTTGCACCGATACAAAGCCTCGTACTTTTTCCAAGAGTCTCCTTTAATAAGACATCGTCGCAAAAACCCAAGCAAAGGATCCTTCAAGGCGCATACATTATGATCTTCAAAGCTCAGCTGCCAACGGAAGATCCTGTGTCTTTCTGTAGGTCGGGCGATATAAAACGACCGATCGGCAACTTCGGCAGCAACCAAAACCATCTGTAGTTGATGGTGTTCCAAAGATGTAACACATAATTCTTACCGGCAGCTTCCTATTCCGCCAGAACGCGATCTCTGTGAGTTAAGTGTAATCCTTCTCCCAGTCATCAACTCATTTCCTCTTACTCCTATTGAAGCGCAATTCCTTGGTTAGATTTCGCCAGCTACATACAGATCATGTGAGGTGTTGCAGGCTACGTTTGAAAAAATGAAGATCAGGTCTTCAGAAGTCATTTGAAGCTCGGGGAGGAGTTGTTCAGGACTGCTCCTGGAAATTTCAGTTCTGGAGTCATTCAGAAATCCATGTTAAGTATACGGCTATGTCCTTTGAAGACTTTTGGAAATTCGGAAAAGTTTTCTTCCGAAAACGTTCTGAGATTCCGTTCTGGAGGCATTCAGAATTTCATGCTAAGTCTATGGCTATTTTTTCTGAAGCCATTTGGAAATCCGGGAAAGTTTTCTTCCGATACTGTTCTGAGATTCCGTTCTGGAGGCATTCAGAATTCCATGCTAAGTCTATGGCTATTTCTTCTGAAGCCATTTGGAA
>NC_090746.1:83190387-83192887 GCF_036898095.1 Palaemon carinicauda
ATATATATATATATAAAAAAAAATCAGATCTATTAGCTTACCAAGCACTGCTTTCCAACACGACCCTTGACAGTTCATAAAATAAATCAATAACTAAAAATCTTAACAATTTGTGAACATCGTTCACAGTCTGTGAGATAACGGTATTGTAAGCATATATTCAATTATTTCCCTTATATGTATTGTAGCAACAAAAAACAAGATCCGAAATAATTTAAAATGGCCAATCATAAAGGGAACAGAATCAGGTATGTCCCCGTTAACTGAAATGAAATGGCTGAAATCAAAATTCTTAGATAGAAAATCCATATTGACCCTTGGAAAAAATAAATATTTTACTTTTCCATCCCGTTGCTCTGAAAATTACTTCACCGTGTCACTGGGTAGGATGAACAAAATGTGGTTTATTTTAGTGCATCACAGAAACAGTAACTAACCTCCTTATTCAGTGATCCTTCTAACCTTGCAACAAATTTAGACTCCAAAACAGAAAGACATTTAGATTTCATGTATAATTAGAAATAAAATAATGGAAAGTCTGAATCAAATTATATCAGTATCAAATTCGCTCAGGTTGGTTATGTTTTTTTCATGAAAACAAGTAACTTTAAATTCTTGCAAAGTTATGTTGAACTTATCAGTCCTTTTAATAATTACTATTCTCATACAATGGTATATTCTTATTGATGGATTGAATATAAGTGTATCCATCTATAATCAATGATACGTCTCTCACTTCTGGTCACGATACACTTGAACTTTACTTAAACAAGAGTTCCATCCTCATTAGCATATTGATTTCACTATAGAAATTAGTCTCCAATACATGAAAATTGTAACTTATACTATCAAGGAAACAGAACGTAAATTTTAAACTACCGTAAGCAAGATTTACAGCATTACTGCCCTTTTCTCAGATCTCTTCTTACTGCATTTATCATGAACAAGAGGATTTTCATAGCAATAAAGTTCAACTTCAGTGTCGCTCTGATTCACATTTGTAATATCATCAGTTTTTAGATTTCCCAATAAACACACATACCCACATAAAAAAAAAAAAAGATCGGTGTATGGTCTTAATTTGCTTAACGTTTCAATTCTTCTCAATTTTCTATCGTATATCCGAACGTTAACATAAAGAAAAAAAAAAAAGGTTTTATCTCCTGCAACAGAACTCACACCAACACAAGAGACGTTCCAATCCTGCAACAGAACTCACACCAACACAAGAGATGTTCCAATAAGTACAGACTTACGTACTACGCTATGAAAAATGTCTTTGTAATATTTGGCGTAGACGTGTACTTGCTGGAAATTGTTGTGCTTGGATATAAGTCCTACCATGAAAGGTGAAAGATTGAGGAAGAGCGAAAACTAATTATGGATATCACTCATACTCATACGGAGCATACTTATATGGCTGGCAAAAGTTGATATATATATATATATATATATATATATATATATATATATATATATATATACACATATATATATATAATATATAAACAAATATAGAAGTATATATATACATATAAATAATATATACAAATAAATAAATATATATATATATATATATATATATATATATATATATACATACAAACACACATATACTGTATATATATATATATATATATATATATATATATATATATATATATATATATATATATATATATATAGTGTGAGTGTGTGTGTGTGACTGCTTGTATCCTACAAGTCATTTGTTCAATTTGTTATATAGCCTCTCGATTAACTCACACGTTTTAGATATGATTGTTACCACAAAGCTGAACACCACTCTAAACATAAAAGAAGGATTTCTAATTCCCGTATCAGATTCGAAACAACCCATGATAGGCTAGGTGGTTGATATTAACCTTATCCAATCAGCCACGAGGAAAGAATACATATGAAGTATCTGCGGAATTCAGTTGTTTTCCTTTACAGCTAGAATACATCTATCCGCATTGTTGTAGTATAGTGGTCAGTAGTTTTATTGACGTTAGACTGTACAGTATATATACATACGGTATATATATAATATAATATAAATATATATATATATATATATATATATATATATATATCTATATATATATATATATATATATATATATATGTATATATATATATACTACGTATTATTATTATTATTATTATTATTATTATTATTATTATATACATAAATATATATATATATATATATATATATATATATATATATATACATGGGTGTGTGTTTATATATAGAGTATGTATATACATAATTATATTTATGACACGTTAAGATGATATATCTATATCACTATATTCAACTTGTTTTATTTTACTCTGAACCGAAATAAATGTTTCAATTGGTATATCGTCTCGAAACAGATATTCAGATGAAAAAACCATCTTCATAGATGTGTTGTACCAACTAATTTTCTTTATAAGATATAAAAAGATATAAAAAAAATCAATTCTGAGTAACTATGCGAACTCCTTTTATTTC
>NC_090746.1:83197887-83202887 GCF_036898095.1 Palaemon carinicauda
GATTGCAAAAACAAAATTTGAGAGGAATACGTTGAAAGTCATGATTCTGAAACGAAAAAAAAATAATGCTAACTTTAAAAGAAAAAAAAATCGAACTACATGACAAGACCTAATTCGTAACATTGCCGTTATAAGAACATTGGGAACGAAATAAAAGGTTTCAAGATAATCACCAACGTAAATGTTAAGTGAGAAGCTCCAACGTTAATGTCATAGGGAGATATCTCCAAATGATCTCCTTACTTACCAGGAATAAAGATTTTCTTTTCATCCGAAGCAAAACTACATCTATTTCCTATTTCCTAAGAATGGAAAAGAACAGGATACCAAAGATATGAGTTAATACTCACGAAAAAGACTAAGACGAAGACAAATAAAATAGCAGCTAGACATTGGATATAAATAGGCTACTTTAAACAAACATATGAGGGAGAGAGAGAGAGAGAGAGAGAGAGAGAGAGAGAGAGAGAGAGAGAGAGAGAGAGAGAGAGAGGGAGAGAGAGAGAGAGAGAGAGAGAGAGAGAGAGAGAGAGAGAGCGTTTCTCACTTCCACTGATAAGAAGAGCAAGCGTCCCTTTTTTATACGGCACCAACTTTACCCCTATGGATGGCAAATAGAACGGCATATAACAAAGACAAAATTAGTATGAGAAAACAAGCTCATAAATTACGCCCCGCCATCTCCCCATGGCCATGGCTAACAGCAGTAGCATCCCTTGCCTTCAGCTTTATGCAGAGCAACGGGAGGTCAAACTGCAGACGGAGGGACGAAGGTTTCGAACGCAGCCCTTTCCCCTACATATGGCGCTAGCCCTTCTAAAATAGAAAGGAAGGATCAGAAGAGGAGCATTCCGCCTTTTCCTCTGAAGGAAAGGACTCACTGAATTTTATTTAAACAAGATTATGAAAACGACGTTTCCATATACTAAAATTAGTGTTCATGCATAATTCGGACACTAATACATCTTGTATACTCCTCGTTTCTGTATGGAAAACTGCCTTTTTCAATTCTATTGATGTGAGAATAAATTTTTTAATAAATGAGATTACTAAAAGCTAAACGTTTCCAGATACTAAAATTAGTGTTCAGACATAATTCTATTGTACGTAACTCTTTCCTGAATTGAAAACTGCCTTCTTTAATTCTATTGATGTGAATATCAATTCAAGAACTTTTCCAACGTTATTTGACATTAAGTGCAGTATTGGTAAATAAAGTATAGTGTACTGACCTTTTCAATAACCATTGAGTGAAAAAACATGGAAATTACAATTGAGATCGATCAGTCAACTTGACCATAATTTTCATTCAATATATACTAGATTAACAATTACCAAAGTTCTTCTAGAAGCTCTACACAATCTATTGGAACTTATATATTTTTTTCTAAATTAACAGAGATCTAAAGTACGTTTTTTATTGTTCATCTCGACTATAATAAGCATCAACATGGAAAATTCTCTCTCTCTCTCTCTCTCTCTCTCCTCCTCTCTCTCTCTCTCTCTCTCTCTCTCTCTCTCTCTCTCTCTTAGTGTGAACTGTACCCTTCGGCTATTTTGTATGATTCATTTTTCTCAGCTTTAAATCCTTAATCACATGAAATGATTTGTAAAACCACACGATATATTCAATACTTTTCCTTTTTACTGTTTTTCCTATCTTCATGAAAGGATTATTCTCATCTTACATAAACAACAATAGCGAATAAGATTTAACTGGATATTCAATCAAGAAAACTTTTAATTTATGATATATGTGAATTTCATAATCATGTTGTGTAAAAATGATTGGTCGTATTATAAATCTATTAAGCCTAAACTAGAAATAAACTTTACCAATCGGTTTGCCAGTTTTCCTTTCCGTTCGTTAACAGGTTTTCCCGATTAATCAAGACTTAAGAGAATGCACTTGTGAAATGAGATCGGATAAGGGCAAAAAACGGCTCGTTCAATTCGTTGGTGATATCCATAAATATACTTAAGGTAAAATAATCTTAGTTGGTACCACTGCAATGTGGATCAATCGATTACCATATATTCATGGAAAACACTATTAAATGAAATGCTAAGAATCTAAAAAAATAAGAAAACACTATTAAATGACCAGTTAAAATCCAAAGAAATTAATTCACCGTGAATACATGCGTGGGTCAAACATTTTTTTAGGAAGACACACAATGTAAAATAGAATACACACAATTGTTAATAAAAAAAAAATACAAATGATACACCAAAACTTATATTTAAAAAAAAAAATCAATAGATTTACTTAATTGCAAAATCATATTTTGTATCTAATCAGACGTTTTATCATTATGATAATGATATAAACTGTATATCACTTTATGTAACTTAAAATATCACGCTAGAAAATTACCGGGAATTTTTAGTTCCAACACATGAAAATATACAGAAACTAGTAACCCTTGTAATTTCCGTTCTTCTTAAAATTAAAAAAGGTTATCCTGAGTTCAAAGGGTTGATGAACTTCGGTAATTCCTATCCTCAGGAAAATGAAAAAAACCTTTGAGGTCTAAATAAACGTACATCACTTAAGGGGTACGATTTTAGCTAATGAAAATGAATAGTAACTAAGACTAATGGAGTCTAAAGCCATTAGGCAATTGAAGAAAAAAAAAAGTAAAAAAAAAACCATTTCAACAAACCAAGTAACCCAGTTCTTGATACCGAGGAAGAAGCAAACAGACAGTGAAAGATTTAATCTGGCGTTCTCTTAATGTAGCCTTCTGGGAGAAAGAGATGGGATCTGAAATTATCTCGACCTTTTACTTAGAAAAAGGAAGAAGCCGCCGTTCGAGATGAATCTACTCCAGTATATGGCAGAGAACTTTCGAGCTAAACGTTGACCTGCAACGCGATCGTAACAATTTTATTTGCATTTTTTTACTTCAATGAAATTTTCTCCACAAAACTTTTGGGGTTTCTTTTCAAGTTATTGCCATTTCATCAAAAGATTGCATACCTAATTTATTCTGGAGAACAGTAAATCACTCCCATCTGGCTAAAAGACTGTATACAAAGAGTATCAGACTATACGCAAGTATACATTTCATCTTTTCTTCAATTTTTCTTTTCCCTTTGTAGTTTCTTGAAAAAAAGACAAGACCTCTTTCTTATGTGAGTATCCCAGCGGATGCCGTTGTTCAAAAGGGCCAGATCTTTTTGTTTCAGATCCCTGTATACCATAGAAAGAAATAAAGAGTGCAAATACAATTTTCATTCACCGTGGTTAGAAGATCTAACAAGCAACTACTCAAATATATTACCTAAAGAGATTAGATGAAAAATATTGTTCCAATAATATCTATCTGAATAAGCTTAAAACGTATTTATAGTACATGGAAAACCAGAGAATAAAATACGTACGTTATAACTGCGTAGGTTTTACTCTAGCTTTTTAATAAAACATGAAATAATCTTCTCTCTTGGAATGTGCAATGGGATGTGCTGTGAGATAACGATGTTATTAGGGTTTTGTACAACAGGTATCTTTTTTTTTAATTAAAATATTTGGTAGTACAATTTGAAAACATAAATTAAAACTTTCATATATATATATATATATATATATATATACGGACATATATATTATATATATATATACATATCTATATATATATATATATATATATATGTGTGTGTGTGTGTGTGTGTGTGTAGATATATATTTTCATTCTGCTGCACGAATAAGGTAATAGCCCCCCCCACAAAAAAAAAATAATAGGCCTCATATGGAAGGCTAAAAATAGATATAAGTGCTTCATTTTCAAAAATATATTACTAAAAATATATAAAGAATTCACTGATTTTCTGCCTAAAATGTACTTAGTCTCAAATAGCGACCACCCCTTTTATAACAGATCCCAAATTGTGATTATCTTGGATAAAAGCCATTCTGGAAACAGTTAGGTGATTCGAAGTCATGGCATTCACCTCTGCCGACCAGTGAGCGAAGAAAATCAATGCAGTCAAACATTAGGTGTTGGATTTACAGGGTCCGAGAACTGTAAAACAATTGAAACTTCACAAAAAGCCTTATATTCACATCGCCTTGCGTTTAAAATAAGAGAAATGTGAAATCCTAATGGTGTGTCTTGTTAGAGAAGACCAAAGGAAAATGTAAAACGGTTATTCCAGTCTTCCACTATGTTAGGTTAGAGTTCTCTTGCTTGAAAGTATACTCGGGCACACTATTCAATCTTATTTCGCTTCCACTTGTTTTGTCAAAGTTATTACAGTTTATATAGGATGTATTTATTTTAATGTTGTTACTGTTCTTAAAATATTTTATTTTGCCTTGTTCCCTTTCCTCACTGGGCTATTTTCCCTGTCGTGCCCCTGGGCTTATAGCATCCTGCTTTTCCAACTAGGGTTGCAGTTTAGCTAATAATAATAATAATAATAATAATAATAATAATAATAATAATAATAATAATAAAAAGCCTGGTATCCAGTAACTGGTTTTTGAGGCTGTTGCTACTGAAAAAAAACTAACGAAATCATCGTCTTAAATGTGTGAGAAAGTATATATTTATTTTTTTTTTCAAATGGAGCATTAAAACAAAGGATTTTAAACCTTTCTTCCACACTGATTTGCAAATTTTACATTATTCTATTAGTTCATCAATTTTAAAAAATACATCTTTTCTTTACACTAAACGTTTTTTCCTACATTCTTATAACTTTCTGAGGATACATGGTCGTACCTTGAGAGAATTCGTATGACATAATTTGATGGCAAGATAGCTTAGAAACTAAAGATTTCTTTCGTGAATAGTTAAAAGCATTAATCAGATACCCATATACTTATAACGCTTTACATAGGTAACTGGTTTCCGAAGATTAAATTTGAATCTCAAATGTAATTTCAGATGTTTTCTTTTTCTATATATTTAAGATGCATGCATAACAGACACAATGAATTGATTTAACGACTGGGACATGTCCAAGTAATGCATATAAATAAAATATATGTGGTT
>NC_090746.1:83207887-83222887 GCF_036898095.1 Palaemon carinicauda
GTTTAAAACGCTTCAAGAAGACTAAAATTACAGCCAGATCTTTGTTCAGACCGCATTTATTAGGTTTAAAACGCTTCAGGAAGACTAAAATTACAGCCAGATCTTTGTTCAGACCGCATTTATTAGGTTTAAAACGCTTCAGGAAGACTAAAATTAAAGCCAGATCTTTGTTCAGACCGCATTTATTAGGTTTAAAACGCTTCAGGAAGACTAAAATTACAGCCAGATCTTTGTTCAGACCGCATTTATTAGGTTTAAAACGCTTCAGGAAGACTAAAATTACAGCCAGATCTTTGTTCAGACCGCATTTATTAGGTTTAAAACGCTTCAGGAAGACTAAAATTACAGCCAGATCTTTGTTCAGACCGCATTTATTAGGTTTAAAACGCTTCAAGAAGACTAAAATTACAGCCAGATCTTTGTTCAGACAGCATCTATAAAGAAAGGTTAGCTTTATCGTATAAAAAATTATCTGTTTTCTAGAAATATTCCCCCCAGGGCAGTGTTGAGAGTTTCGAACGCTTCGGTGTGCTCCTTAAAACAGCAATTAGTTCTTATTTTGTCTAAAACTTACAACTTACGAATATATAGGAGAGAGAGAGAGAGAGAGAGAGAGAGAGGAGAGAGAGAGAGAGAGAGAGAGAGAGAGAGAGAGAGAGAGCTTTCTTAATTTTTTTTTTTGTAATTAGAAATATAACCAATTTCCAGCATTTGTCATATTTACACAGTTTCTATGAATTACAGTATACCTTCAAACTATTCAAATAATTTTCTAGTGACTTAAATAACTAACAAAATCATGTTTTTTTTTTCAATATAACAAAATACACACTTATGATAAAAAAGTGGATACCTCAAAGTAATAGACATTTCATCGTGCTACCACTCTAAAATTATTTATACATAAATAATTCGGGTTGATTAATCAAATTCTTAAGGAAGCATTTTCTTATGTTATTTCTTCCATTAGCAATAGTTATTCGAGGGCTGTTTCATTCTTACCACACAAAATTCCCACGAGGTCGAGGATAGAATGTGGATTTTATAGCTAAGGGGTCACTAATGACCATTTCATTACTGTTTGGTATAGAAAGTAATCTCTCCTACATAATAAAGAGTACCGTACGTGTTTCATACAAGCTCGTACACTGTAACGGTTTTGATTTTTTATCTTATCACTTGCTCTGCCCTGCACTCTCAATAGACCATCCTGTGGCTTCATGCTAGCACAAACTGTATCATGTTTGATTTTTTGTGACGTTCTTCCTCGGAAGTCTCTGTATAAAAACTCGATGATTGTTTAATAGTTTAGTTGCATTCACCTCGCCTCTCAGTTATCGCCTAACTTGTACCTCGCACAAAAGAATAAATGTCTGTGTGTATATATATATATATATATATATATATATATATATATATATATATATATATATATATATATATATATTTCCAGTCATAACATGTAGCATTGTCAGACGTATAACTACTCGGTTTCTCCTGGTCCCTCGTGTAGAGGGAGAGGGAATAGTCATATCCTGGTGAGAGTGGGTGGGAAGGGTTGAATCTGGGTGGGTGTGTGGCAGTGTGCATATCTATCTAAATGTTTAGCAGTCATTTTTGTTGGGTCGCGTACATTAGTAATAAATAGAAAATATCTGAAATTGCCTCTCGTTTACATTTAATTATCTTCACTATGAGATACGAGCTTTTTCTGTTATAACAGCACATGGAGCCCTCGGGCTTATAGCATCCTGCTTTTCAAACTAGGGTTGTAGCTTGGCAAGTAATAATAATAATAATAATAATAATAATAATAATAATAATAATAATAATAGTGTAAGTTGTGTAAATGTGAATGCTTAGTTATTTTGGATTAATTTTCAGACTTAAGTTTCTAGTCACTTTTATTTACTGTCCTCTTGTAATTTTCTTCATAAGGGCTCCAACTGGTTTAGTACTTATTTTCTTATTACACCAGCTTTAGCAATTTTTTATTGGTGTAATAAGTTTCTAAACGAGACGTCTATGAAACTTTAATTACATTGGATAAATTGTTCAGGATAGTAAAATACAACGTTTCTTCATAGAAAAAAATTTAAACATCTCTCTCTCTCTCTCTCTCTCTCTCTCTCTCTCTCTCTCTCTCTCTCTCTCTCTCATCAGGGTTGTTTGTGTATCTCCATGCAATTCTCAGTATTTTCTACATCACGTCTTGTAAATACAATAGAAGGACACTTTATATATTTATAAATAAGTGTATAATTATAATAGTTAAGCTCTTACAACGGAAAAAGAAACTCATTTATTTCAAATATGTCAAACAAATATACATTAAAATGAGAACGAATTTAAATGTAAGTTCACATCTCAGTAAAGGGAATTCAGTAAACTTCATTAGTTGATTATATATGATGGGAAATATTTGATGTACACAAGCATATAAATACAAACATTATATATATATATATATATATATATATATATATATATATATATATATATATATATATATATATATATATGTGTGTGTGTGTGTGTGTGCGTGTGTGTGTATATATATATACATATAAATATATATATATATATATATATATATATATATATATATATATATATATATTTATTTATGTGTGTACACAGGTATACTTCCACTTTTTTTCTTCATCTTGTTCTAGTGCTGACCCTATGAACACATTTATCATGGGCGAAAATATGGGCTGGTAAAATACGAGAGGATAGATATTGCCGGAGAAAATTGTCTTTGAGCTAAAGATCTAAAAAGAGTTGGTTGGTAGATCCCGATACTATAACATTTTCACGAAGGTTTGGAAAAAAAATTGTGTTTAACAGTCAGGAGAACACAGAGAATCTTCCTGAAGAATTCAATTGTGAACAGCACTAGAAAATGATGTAATGTCTCTGCGTAGGAGAAAAATTTAGTGTTTCATGTATTGATATCATCTTACAAGAAAAAATATCAATATATTTAGAAGAATAGCATTATTGTTCATAGAGGAGTACACAAGAAAATAATACACTTGGAATGATGTATATTTAGAATGATCTAAAAGTCTACTTAAACTATGCAAATATGTAGACATGACTAAAATATAATTGTGTACATAAGTAGACTATTCTAAATAATAGCTTATGTAGTCATATTTGTGCGCATGTATTGATTAACTCAAATAAAAACAGACAAACAACTAAACAAATGAAAAATATTCTAATCAGAAGGTTGTGGTGGCCTTGTGGTAGCGTCCTTGCCTGGTGATTGCCAGACTGTAGTTCGAGTCCCCCTCAAACTCGTTAGTTCCTTTGGTCACTACAACCTCACCCTCCTTGTGAGCTAAGGATGGGGGTTTGGGGGAGCCTATAGGTCTATCTACTGAGTCATCAGGAGCCATTGCCTGCCTCTCCTCGGTCCTAGCTTGAGTGGAGAAGGGGTTTGGGCGCTGATCATATGTATATATAGGGTCAGTCTCTAAGGCATTGTCCTGCTCGATAGGGCAATGTCACTGTCCCTTGCTTCTGCCATTCATGAGCGGCCTTTAAACCTTTAAAAGTAAAACAAGAGCCTGAAAGTCAGTCAAAGGCACCAAGGAGCCACGAAATAAGTGACCATGAGAATTCTTTACCCAATTCCCATTCAAGGTGTGCTCCAAATTATTCTTATCACAGCCACTACTTCCATAAGTTGATGGTTATATTTGCACAAGAGAAACTAATCATCAAGACGACAATTGAGGAAAAGTTTTCCCCGAGTTAGTCAGGACTTCTTTTCCATTCGGCTAAGGAAATGGGGAAATACGGGATGGACCAGTGATTTCAAAGTGCTCGAAAGAAAAGGCGATTCTCCTTAATATTTCTGGATTTTGAGAGAAATTTGTTCATTTTCAACACAGCTAAGAAGCTTTTATTCGTAGCTCTCCCTGGTGCTTTTAGAATTAACGTTCTTAATAACTATTGCTTTCCATATCTTGATTAAAGAATTCTAATGTAGAAGAGGATAAAACTACGATACAAAAAAAAAGGACATATTTATTTAAATAACTTGACCTTATAACATACTAAAAGCAAGGAAACAACATCAACATTATCATCACAAGGGAATGTACTGAAGGTTCTTTTACAAAAAAAAATTATTAATAATCTCCGCTTACAAAAAGATAATGACAAATAAATAGGCAAATTAAAAATGAAAATGCTTAAATATCCATACAGAAAAAATAAAATAATCAATTGCATATTACCTTGATGAATCGTAGTGAAATTTCCAAAGCAAAAGAAAATAAATTACAACAAATACCTCACCTCTATACACAGAAAGCATATCAGTTGTGAATCGAACTTTTGCAAACACCCTGCACCATTCACTTCAGATGTAACATTTCTTCCCAACAATTCATTCATTTCATTCATCAAACCTTTGCTAGATTTTATAAAGGTTTTTTTTTTTTTTTTTTTTTTTTTTAGGCATATACTAGAATCTTTCACTAACCTATCGCCCGACATTCATTCCACACATCCTAAATAATGCAATCCATTTTTTAACATATGGTAAAAAATTTCTCTACGTATCTACAAATGTTTCTTATATCATTTATTATTATTATTATTATTATTATTATTATTATTATTATTATTATTATTATTATTATTATTAGCCAAGCTACAACCCTAGTTGGAAAAGCAAGATGCTATAAGCCCAAGGGCTCCAACAGGGAAAAATAGCCCAGTGACGAAAGAAAATAAGGAAATAAATAAATGATGAGAATAAATTAACAATATATCATTCTAAAAACAGTAACAGCGTCAAACCAGATATGTCTTATATAAACTATTAACAACGTCAAAAACAGATATGTCATATATAAACAATAGAAAGACTCATGTCAGCCTCGTCAACATAAAAACATTTGCTCCAACTTTGAAGCTGGATCGACAGCTGTTTCCTATGGAATAGGTTATTAATTGAATAATTTTCCTTTTTCTCTACCTGAATGTTGAAAAAAAAAAAAATTCATGGGTACATCTACACCATCAAAAAAATTATTATGATAACAATGAAAATGTTGTCACCCATTTTATATAGAGCAAAACATAAATTCTTGAAAGGCAAAGCTGTGTTTGACTTTCATCACTAGCCATATGGCTTAATCAAAAACAACAAACTAGGTAATCAAACAAAACCTCTAATCAGCCTAATTATCTATAACTGATCGATACGTAGTAAACAAAACTTCGACGTATAATTTAATTTCTACATTAAAAAACTCATCCGATGTTTTGGGATGACGATGATGATTACTGAATTTTTCGCTGATAACTTATACTACTATGAATGGTTATCACCAAGCTACATTATCTTTGAATTTGCTAAATTACGTATTAAAATTGTAAATCCCGTTCCAACGGAATATTTCATTAACATTTCTCAGGTAATCCGTTATCCCCACGGTTATTATTATTATTTTTAATATTAATGATATTATTATTAGTAGTAGCAAGTTACAATATTTGTTGGAAAAACAGAATGCTATAAGCCCAAGGGCTCCAATAGGGAAAGCAGCCCAATGAGGAAAAGAATTAAGGCAATAGCAAATATACTATATATATACATATATATATATATATATATATATATATATATATATATATATATATATATATATATATATATATATAATGAACAAAAATATAAAATAATTCAAGACCAGTGACAACGTTAAAATAGATAAGTCATATATAAATTATAGAAAGATATCTTAGTTAACCTGTTCAACAAAATAAATTTTTAAATGAATTGTATATTATTAAAGAGACACTGTCAATGCAAAGTTCTGGATGTTGAGGAGCCAGTGCCCTTGACCTACTTACGGTCATACTTCAAGTTTTCTTAAGGTTTAACTTCATGCCACATAATTTACATCATGCACTCCTTTTAGCTAGATCCCTATTAAGGGATTCAGAAAACATATGACTACAAATGCATCATCTGCATATGCAACGAGATTGTTTTCTAGCCCAAAACTACATATCATTCATATATCGTATGAAAAGTAATTGATCAGGAACATTAACCTGAGGAACATCTAATCATATGAATATATATCACTAACATCAACCACAATGGCATTTAATACTGAATACTTTCTTGGGAATATATATATTCACTGGAATTCATTTATGGTAATAGCTTCTGGCTGGGCAGAGATTCGAACCCCCTGCCTATTCAGCCGAAACCATGCCTATTGATAGCTGAGTTGGTAGAATCCTCGCAAGTTTGGTTTCGGCTGAATAGACAGGGGTTCGAATCTCTGCCCAGCCAGAAGCTATTACCATAAATGAGTTCCAGTGGATATATATAATCCCAAGATAGAATTCGGTGTTAAATGCCATTTTGATTGATATTTACATCAAATCATATATTTAAATTGTCACTACGGTGCCCATCAATGACTACTCTTTGCAATGTAGTGTTTAAAATTCCAACAATGATGTTAAACAGCCACCTACTCCTATCTGTTTTGAGTTTCAAAACAAGTCTCATGATTAACACGGTCAAAAGCACTAAAATCAAGGCCAATCACACTATATTCCTGACCACAATCAAAGAAATTATATACAGCGTTGGACATTATAAGAAGAGCCTCACATGCTCCAAGGCCTCTACGAAAGACGAACTACAAATAAGGGAACAGATGACTACTTTCAGCATAGAAGATATCAGTCTATCTTCTACACTTACCGAGAGGAGAATAGCCACTAAACAATTATAATGCAGTAGTTACCCCTTGAGCGAAGAACTGTTTGATAATCTCAGTGTTGTCAAGGATTTAAGGATAGAGGAAAATGTGGAAAGAATAGGCCAGGCTATTCAGTGTATGGGTACATCTGGGACAGGCTACTAAGTCTCAGTTACTAACGAAACTAAAGCATGATCACACCTCCCAACTCGAGAACCATCCTTGCTTGTTATAACAAGAGGGGAGTCAATGATTATTAGTGCAAAACTGGTGTAAGAAATTACCATACTTGTGATGAGCCTCACTAATGATTTGCTCAAAGCCTCATTCCAAAGGAAAGCTCAAAACTCTTCAGCCATAGTGATTCGTAAGAAGAAAAATTAACCACTCCATACAGCGAGCATTGAAACCACCAAGCACAAAAGCAGTGTTGTCACAAAATATATATATATATATATATATATATATATATATATATATATATATATATATATATATGTGTGTGTGTGTGTGTGTGTGTGTGTGTGTGTTTTATATATTAGACACTAATAAAAAAGAATTTCAATCTTTCCCATATTAAGCTGGAAATAGTTTGTAATGTGAAATTCACCCTGGCTCGAGGATAGAGCCAATGGCAATATTTTAATGATAATAACTGCCCGACCCAGATTTCGAGCTTATGCCTAGTCGAAACAAACCTTATATTGATTTTACTGTGCTCGGTTTTACATGGGCACAAGAATGTTCATAAACTCTTCTTAACGTTCATCTTCAAGAGGTTTACACATGAACAAGGTACAGTATTCTCACTTCACATTAGGAGGGAATCTACGTTAAATGAACCAGTTCAAAATATGAAAATCTTGTAGAAAAAGGATAATAGATATCAGGATCAGCTGATAATCGAGATCCAAAGCAGAAATATTAATTGGTTTTATATCAAACTATTGTAAACAACGAGCACTAGTTAGAAACAGTTGCACTCCTTCGTAATGGTATTCGGTTTAGTTTTAAAGTACGAAAAAGAAGTCCAATACAGAATTTTCACTCGCCCCATCTTGGTCCCATCAACGAAGATGAGGAATGAATGAATTCGAGGGACCCTATCAGATAATTTTGCTAACACCTTCAAAAATATATTAAATATATATTTACCACCTAATCCCCATATTTGGCGATATATTCCCATACATTATATATATATATATATATATATATATATATATATATATATATATATATATTATATATATTATATATATGTATATATATACAGTATATATATACATATGTATATATATATATATAAATAATATATAAATTTAAACGTATAGGTATATATATTCATATTCTTGTACACACACATACACACACACACATACACACACACACACATATATATATATATATATATATATATATATATATATATATATATGTATGTATGTATGTATGTATGTATATATATACGCATATATACATATGCATATTTATATTCATGTATATATATACACAGACACACACATGTACACATATATACTTTCATATATATATATATATATATATATATATATATATATATATATATATATATATATATACGCACACACAAAAAGTATATTAAAGTAAGAAAACAAAGCGATCCCTCTCATTGTGTCAAAACTTTCTTCATATGATAGAGTACAAGATGAAACTGACCGTCATTTTCAGATTTGTTACTGAGAGAGAGAGAGAGAGAGAGAGAGAGAGAGAGAGAGAGAGAGAGAGAGAGAGAGAGAGAGAGAGAGAGAAATATGGAAAGGTCGAAGTTTTGAGCTATAAATTCATTTCACGCTGAAGACTCTCAATAGACTAATAGAGAAGAGGATCTTGTGCGATTGACAGCAACTCCATAGGACCTTATTATCCTTCCGAGCGAAGAAGTTCCCTCCCCTTTACCGTCTCTTGATCCTAAACTTTAATTGTCGCAACTTGAATCTCGAAGAGCAAATATTAACATATCTGGTCCCTGAATTCTGGGTCCAAGAATCAGATAAGAGGAATATCAGCAAAAATTAAAAAGATAACTGTCTAGTAAGAAAAGAGAGAGAGAGAGAGAGAGAGAGAGAGAGAGAGAGAGAGAGAGAGAGAGAGAGAGAGAGAACGTTGCCCAAGTCTCTTAAGAAGAAGAAGAAGAAGAAGAAGAAGAAAAAGAAGAAGAAGATGCCGGTTTGAAGTGAGATGGATCATCCGGTCCGAGTCCAACTTGGTTCAACTCAGCTTCCACAAACTTATTTTTTGTTCAATCTCGTTGCATTCACTTGCTCCTGTATTGCCTGTGATTAAGATGAGCAAAGGGAAAGGAAATCCAATAAAAACATAACTGAGACGGGAATTGTCCGCTCGCGTCCTCCATCTGAAAAGAATTGGGAAAAAGGGAACAGCGGTAAAAAGTTCTCTGGTACATGTTACCAGGGAGAGACCTCCGTTGTAGAAGAACGTTATTAAAAAGTATATTTAGTGGAATGAGAACCTTCTTCAAGTGTGGAGAGTCCTCTTGTTTTTTTTTTTTTATTTTTATTGCAGAGGTTTTCCTCTTCCTTTAAGAAATAAAGTTTTGGAACCAGTATACCGAAATAAGTTACATAGAAACAATTCGGTGTTGATGTTCTTTCCATGTTATATTTTTGTATGGATTATGTGTATAAAGTAGGAGTAGGCGCATCTTTAGGAACACCTTATTCGAACTTATGAAAAAATTAATTTCGTTGGTACTTGACACCCTTAATTGATTAAATAATATAACTGTATATTATATATATATATAAAATATATATATATATATATATATATATATATATATACATATATATATATATATATACATATATACACATATATATTCCGTACATAATAGATAACACAGCTGTTTAATAGATGTAATGATGATAATAGGAGTGACTAGAGGTATCTCCTAACAAGCAAGCACAAGTCCCAGTCTACGACAGTTAGTTGTAAAATGGGAAAGGCCCAGCCAGCATATTTTCGAAGTCTGGAAGGATTTGTCCTGGGAGAATTTTATAGACAATATTAGCGCGAGATACCTCAGTGGAGGCAAGTATTACCTGCCTTTTAATAGCGACCCACACGATTGGTATGCACAGAGATTAAGAGCAATGCAAATAAATCTAATTGCGAACAAAGCGAATATAAAATAATCTGGCAAGTTGTAACATGGAATACGGGGTAGGTGATGGCGTCATGGGTTGACAATACTTGCCTCCTTTCAGCGAGCTCGAGCTGTGATTGGTTCTAATTTCGTCTTGGGACAAACCCTTCCAAACTTTGCTAAAATTCATTTGGCTGAGAAAAAAAATATTTTTCGGAACCATGTAGAGTTCTTAACTCAGAGGTGTGTTTAAAAGGGTTGACATAGATGGGAATGTTGAAGACAATGAGGTAGAGGAGTTAGATGAAAGTTGATGAAAAATGTAAAATCAGAGACATCATTGGTTTACAAATTCCAAAGTTTATTAAGCATTGACTACTGATAAATCTATAGTTTTGCTTTGAAATTTGTGAACTGAAGGAGGCACAAAATAGTACACACACACACACACACATATATATATATATATATATATATACATATATATGTGTGTGTATAGATAGATAGATATAGAGAGATAGATAAAGCTCAATACTCACAAGTTTTCGTAATGATTTTGGTTTGTGGTCAGACGCAAATGTAAATTAAAAAACCGCTCACGATTTTCATCACACTGAATGATATTAAATAGACAACATATTAACCACACAAACTGAACATAGTCTGGGCTACTTTTCCCTGTTGCAGCCCTTAGGCTTATAGCATCTTGATTTTCCAACTAGGGTTGTAGCTTAGCTAGTAATAATAATAATAATAATAATAATAATAATAATAATAATAATAATAATAGTAATAATAATAATAATAATAATAATAATAATAATAATAATAATAGTCCAAGCAGTGGTGAAATAATTCAAATAAGTAACGTCCTAAGTAAAGAGTAAGTTCACTCATTTTAATACCATTTTATAAAAACTGTTCACAACTGAAGTATAATTTGGGTGGATTACGGTTCTATCCTGAAGGTTTACTCTTTCTACTTCATAAGCAAGCAGAGAGCGAGAAATATTTACTCAAAACTATCATCATCATCATCTCCTACGCAAAAGGCCTCCGTTAGATTTCGCTATAGGATGACATAAATCAGAATACTACAAATGTCCAGGCAAATAAAAGGAAGAAGGCCTAAAAGTAAAAGTTAAAATGACCAAAAACTTTTAGATTTCCCAACGAAAGAGGCAAAAAAGTAAAAAAAAAAAAAAATACTAAAAGAATATGTTAACTCAATGGCTTGGAACTTTTACAAGGTGTTTATCGATTCTCTATAGGAGGGTGAAAGTAAAGTTGAAAGGGAGGTTTCATATTCATGCCTACAGTTAACGAGCGTCTGTGTTAAAAATATAGTTCTTTGTTGAAATGTAATGTGAAAATATTAAACGTTTGAAAAATTGCGTCTATAAATGCAAGTAATGTCTCAAGTATAAGCCAACGAATATCGTTTAAATACATAATAATATGTAAATTTGCACATCAAAGTGGTGTCAAATTTACTACTCATCTGTAGGCAACATTCAGTTGGCGATAAGGTTCATAAGTTTTACATATAAATGGCTCATATATAATCTTATCTTTTTTTTTCGTGATATCTGCAGAGCTAATTCATAAATCTCTCAAGCTCCGAAAGAGCATAACTTTCTTCATAAATTTTCGACAACAAAAATGGGAACACCAAAACAAGTCAGACCCATGCTTAATATAATAAGATTTTGACGACAATAGTTAAAAGCAAAACTATTTTTTTTTTTTTTTTGCTATAGCTCCAGGTATAGCATAAGCAAACATTGACAACAAAATATAATAAAAATAAAAAATTCAGTGACTAAACAAAATATTGTCTAAAAATAGTTATACATTTCTAAGATTATTCAATAAAACCAAGCAATACAGGAGGTCCTCAGGTTACGATGCATAAGAAGCCGGATTCCGTCGTAAATCGGATTAATATACGTAACATACTGTACATACTATAGGCCAACATGCATACATACTGTACATGCATACTGTATATTTATAATGTACTTTTTAAAAAAAAGTAAAAACAATCCCTCACCACTCATAAACTACTGTACCTTATACATACAAATACCTATGTACCTACATTAATACAGTACTACTATACAACTACTGTACCTCGAAAATGTGTTGAAATAACACGAAAGCGCTCGGTATACCTTCTTTTATTTTTCCTGTGGCCTTGGCTGAATATATATATATATATATATATATATATATATATATATATATATATATATATATATATATATATATATCTGGGGGAGATCACCGCAATTATCACATTAGTATAAAAGACGTAACATGCCACGAAAATATGTTTGAATCTTGAATGGAGCTAGTAGGCTACTTTTGTCGTAATGCCATTGTCAGATTCACAATGAAATACAACATATAAATTCTCCTATACACATGTATCATGGATTTCCTATGAAGTCTAACCTAAGATACATAGTAAATATAATATGGTAATAAAAGGTCACAGGGGAACAAACATGAGTTTTTTTTTGTTTTTTTCTAGTAACAAGCATTGCTTTCCAGGATATTTCTCAAGGCAGAGTCGTTAGCAGGGAATACAGAGTCGACCCTTAACCAGTTGATCATGTGACCTGTATTAAGGAAGAAGATAACCAACTCATTATTTCTATTCTATATTGAGAGAGCATTTGGTTCTATCTTCTTTCGACCTTATTTATACCACTATATTACAGGGCATGCTGCTGGAGTTATCCCCCCTCCCACCATCTATTTGTATTCCTTGCATCTTCTTACCCCATACCCCTCCTCATCACATCCTCCCATCTGATCCCCTAAGGCCCCCACCCCTTCCCACCACATGCCTTTAATTGTTAAGCTCAAATGAATTAAATTACATTCTGAACATGCAGCAGACGGGGCTTTACTAAGTTAGCTGTCAGTGAGTAGTTATCTACTTTCCTCCAGTGACACATGAAGTGGCAACTAGTTCAATTACCTAAACGTGTTACTTTCAAAGTTGAACTTGTTGCTCGTCGCTATTAAATCAACCGACTTTTGTGTACAGTAAAAGAATAGCTTAATGGTTTGAGGTTATGATGATAAATATATTCCTCATGAACACAATTTTATGTTAGATATCATTTAAAAGTACTTTAATTTAACGATGCTACTTCCCAGTTTCCCCCAATAAAACTTATTTACGCTTTAATCTTCCAAGTTTTTGTTTTATCATAATTTTGTCTGGATGTCTGTAGGAGGTCACAATATTAATATCTTCTTTATACTATTGCCATTGCTTTCTTTGGTCGTCCCTCATCCTTTACAGTGACTTAGCAGGTTTGGTTTTCTACTCCGTTTGTAGAGTCAATTGCCTCTTTTAGATAAGAAACCTAATTGTCACAATGCCAGTAATAAGTAACTTTTATTCACTTGAACATAAAACCGGGATTATCTCTACCAATAGATTTCGCGAAAATCGATGCTCGAACTATGAAAAAGGACCATGTCCCAGCAGCCAAAACCCCGTCCACCTAAAAATACCACATGCACATAAGATATATTATTCTACGTCAAATTACGTTTGTTGCCTAAATTATCTTTAATAACGCAAATTAAGTACAATGTTTATTTCTATGATTGGCATGTGAGCACCCTACATGATCAAAATCTCTTCCCCACTAAGAACATATCCTATTCAATTAATCGATTATTAGTTTTGAGAAAAATCCCCGCAAGTGAGGAACCAGCAACAACCTACCAGCTCCCAAAAAGAAGTAAAAGAAGAAGAAACAACAACACCAGTCACGTTGTCATGGTCAGACCTCGCTATCTAAGAGAACCCTTCTTAAGACGAAGAGAGTATTGAGTTCGAGAGAAAAGACTGTCCTGTAGTTATGTGTTTGACCAAGCTAGATGGGAACGAGAGGCGAGCGGCCCCAATTAAGCCATTCTTAGTTTGCTTCGCAAAAATTGAAAGATGGGGGTCATTCCCTTACATGAGTTCAAGATCGGCTTTATGGTGCCACAAAAAAAATACTCCTTCCTTTTTCCAGGACCACTTCTCTGTCTGCATCATTAGTAAAGGAGTCTTCCTCTTACGTCGTTATTGAGGGTCGTTGAAATCTGAAGCAAACAAGAATCTAAGACCATTGATTTTAGACTAGAGTATTCTTTTCGCATGTCTTATTCATTCCGTAATGCCTGGTGCGTTCGTCTTTCCAAAAATCCTTTAATAATTTGAAATATTCTGCAGCGCTCGTGATACGAAATTCCATATTCATGATGAAATCAAACTATCTCACTATGGCGTTTAAAATATAATGTACATTTACATTCCCTTACAAGGATAAGAACGTGTTTAAAAAATTTTTACAACCAGAATGTAGCAATATTTCTTATGAAACATCACATGAAACAACATTTTTTTTATTGACAATGAAATCAAAACGAGTCATCTTGAAGAAACGACAGTCAAGGAAATACTATAAATTTTTAAGAACAAAACATAAGGTTTTGAGATCAACTGAAATCTCTCTCTCTCTCTCTCTCTCTCTCCTCCTCTCTCTCTCTCTCCTCTCTCTCTCTCTCTCTCTCTCTCTCTCTCTAAAACATATGGCTTTGAGATGAAATAAAATCTCTCTTTCTATAACATATATACTTTAGAGCAACTCTCTCTCTCTCTCTCTCTCTCTCTCTCTCTCTCTCTCTCTCTCTCTCTCTCTCTCTCTCTCTCTCTCTCTCTCTTAACATATAGCTTTGAGATGATACGAAATCTCTATTTATAACATGTATACTTTAGATAAACCTCTCTCTCTCTCTCTCTCTCTCTCTCATCTCTCCTCTCTCTCTCCTCTCTCTCTCTCTCTCTCTCTCTCCTCTCTCTCTCTCATCTCCTCTGTTAACTTATTCAATCAATGGAAAATGCAGTTTCCGTAACTCCACCGTTTAAAACTATTTGAAAAAGTTCTGTCATAATCAGACGCGTTCGTAAGAACTGAATGTTTTGCGAACGATAACAATGCAATCAAATTGCGTCCTGTTTTTCTAATAATGCAATTCTTTTTTATCCTTCGGCGACATCTAAAGATTGCATTTTTATCTGCCAATTTA
>NC_090746.1:83225387-83237887 GCF_036898095.1 Palaemon carinicauda
TAACTTTAATCAACCATCACGAAAATGCCATGCAAATTGCTGCTAAAGAAAACTATGAAAACTGAAAAGTATTTGGATATATAAAGGGGAAAATTACACTATGCTAATTTACTCTGATTAAAGGGAATTCGTTAAAAAATGAGACAAGAAAGCCCAGATTCCCTTGTCTGCATAGGCAGTTCTGAGAGTAGTCAGCCTGCGACAGCTGTACAGTTCATAGGACTACAACACCTTAGCAAAGCACTGTAGTAAGATTTTCTTAAAGATTTGTTGTTCTTGTAGTAAAAGAAAAGAAAAAAAGACGAACTTCCAATGGCTTGTGCCTTGAAAGGGAAAGAGCAAGAGCTCATTATAGTACAAATCAAGAAAATAATTAAAAAAAGGTTTGCTGCTGAATTGCTGACTTGAGAACACTTCGCCATTGGTTGGAATAAGACTGACAAGCATAAATCCTAATACATTGATTAATAAAACCAACAAATAATTGTACAATGCAGGATATAAATTATTATTTTGATACTAACAGAATCTTTTGGCTACTTTTCACAGACATATGCGCATGTTTCATAGCTATTTTTAGAAAGTACTTGTTTCCTCTTCGACTTCCAAACGATAATCTCAAGTATGGCACAAAGAAGACTGTCATTATATCTACAAAGAAGGCACCTCGTGAATTTCAAAACTGGTTTCATAAGATATGATCAATACTGTACAAAGAACAAGAGCTCCGAACTTTGAAGAGATCAGGAGAGGACGTAAAAAGACAAAACACTCAACTTCCTTTTCGAGTGGCTTGAGACAATTGCTCTCATCTTCAGTGTTGATCTGAGGGTCAACGCGATAGACCATCGAGTTCCGATACACACGTAACAATTGTTGAACATTATTATGGACAGCCTCAGTCTTTATTGCAGTTGCTGTGACTGCACTTACAAAAACACCGAAACCTTGAGTTTAACTTCATAGAGTTTACATGTTTTGTGTCATTGTTTCTTAATTCATTGACCCATCATCTCAAATCCCCTTTGAGTAAACCAGAAATTCGTTGAAAGAATGAAATCTTCCCTATATTCTTTTTAAATATATTACAAATGGTTATATATATATATATATATATATATATATATATATATATATATATATATATATATATATATATATATATATGTACGTATAGGCTATGTATATATATATATATAAATATATATATATATATATATATATATATATATACACACACATGTATATACATACATATATGTATATATTATATATATATATATATATATGTGTATATATATACATATATATATATATATATATGTGTGTGTGTGTATATATATATATATATATATATATAAATATATATATATACATATGAGTGAGAGAGTTACATTATCTTTTGAATATGAAGGAAGCCTATGAAAGATAGAAACAGTATCCCCTTGAGTAATTTCAAGAGGATCAATCAATACTAAATGTCATCTGGCATAAGTATCATCGATTCGTGGAGAGAGACGGGACCTGTTCCCCAAATATGATAAGAAGGGGGAACAAAATAGCCTCACGGCTAGTAAAGTAGTAACGTGTTCGCCTCG
This sequence comes from Palaemon carinicauda, assembly GCF_036898095.1. NCBI lineage: Eukaryota > Metazoa > Arthropoda > Malacostraca > Decapoda > Palaemonidae > Palaemon > Palaemon carinicauda. Next base: position 83,226,986 of record NC_090746.1, read on the forward strand.
CATTCCTATGGTAGCAGTTCGATCCCAGCCCCGGACCGTGAGTTTAAACTGTTTACTGGGGAAGCCAATGCTGTGGTTGGGTACCACAGTAGGGAGTTAGGCTTGCCTGGCTGACGTTCTGGTGTGCATCTATTCTGATGACTCTGGAACTGAAACCAGACGCCTTTAATCTTTAAAATAAAAAGCAATTGAAATAAAAATCCCGATATAATAATCAAGGATATTAACACATTTCTATAACACCAAATTATAAGGAATTACTGTTCATTACCCAAGCCATTTTTCAACGTAATGGGTCGTATCATATACACAATGAGCGTCATGCAGACGGCATAACGAACGTAATTGTTAATTACCAGCTATTTTATCCCCCGCCCCTTCCATTAATTGAATATAATGAAATCTCGATCCTGGTGTCATTTCCTTACAGAATAAAGTTTCTAAAAATATTCATACTTTTTTTTTTTTTCCTTTTTGATTACATTCACTTTTAATCGGATTTATAATAATAATAATAATAATAATAATAATAATAATAATAATAATAATAATAATAATAATAATAGTAATAATAATAATAAGCATAACAATAACAATAATAATAATAATAATCATAATAAAACAACAACAACAATAATAATAATAATAATAATAATAATAATAATAATAATAAGCATAACAATAACAATAATAATAGTAATCATAATAAAACAACAACAATAATAATAATAATAATAATAATAATAATAATAATAATAATAATAATATTAAGAGTAAGAAGAACAGCAATAAATATTAGAAAATATCTATTCCAACAGCATTAGCAATAATAGGCGACTAGCAATAATAGCAATAACATAATAATAATGAATTTATGACATGTGGAATTGTTCTAAAATAACAGTAAAATAATATCATAACTGAGAGAATAAAAATTACAAAGTGATGTTAGGCACGCTATATGAATTCTAGCAGTCGTTAAAAGTAATTGACCTAATAAATATGAAAGGCCATGACCCACAATATAACTAAACCAAATTAATATTATAATTAGCAGAATTTCCTTGAAAATTCAGCCTTGGCCTTGTAAGCCACATAACACGTTTTATAATTTCTCTATAACTGATATATATTCTTATCAACTCAATGCAAACACCAACCTTCTTGAATTTCACAAAATGTGTTTATTACAGTTTCAATTTCTCTGAAAATGTCCTATGAATGGAAAATGGCAAACACACGAAATAATACTAAACAATATATCAAAAGATAATATGTAGAGTTATCTCTATCATTTGATTTTTTCATATTTTGACCTTGTAATTTTGCACATTACAAAGAGAAAGAGGTCAATGCCCTGATCACTTCAGCTTACAAATATTTCGAATGAAGGGAAAATGACTCACCCGCGAAATAATACTAAACAATATATCAAAAGATATGTAGAGTTATCTCTATACATTGAATTTTTTTCATATTTTGACCTTCTTGTAATTTTGCACATTACAAAGAGAAAGAGGACAATGCCCTGATCATTTCACCTTACATAACATGGGTACCAATGGAAACCTTCTTATCAAATTAAATTAAGATCTCCATAAATGGTGTGTTTACATATAATAATAATAATAATAATAATAATAATAATAATAATAATAATAATAATAATAATAATGATAATAATAATAATAATAATAATAATAAAGCTCAACCAATTCTAATTACACTAAACTCAAATTGTTTGCAGAATTATGCTCTGCGATAAAATTCTATCCAAAAATGTCATATTTATAACACATATGCATAAAATAATAATAATAATAATAATAATAATAATAATAATAATAATATCAATAATAATAATAATAATAATAATAATAATAATATCAACAAGAAATAATAATACTAATAATAATAATAATAAAAATAATAATAATAATAATATTAAAAATACTACTACCACTAATAATAATAATAATATTAATAATATTAATAATAATAAAAATACTACTACTACTACTACTAATAATAATAATAAAAATAATAATAAAAATATAATAATAATAATAAAAATAATAATAATAATAATAACAACAACAACAACAACAAATTCAGCAAGTTTTCTCTGTTCCGAGTTGAGGTTTTTCATTTTAATTGCATAATTTTTCCCCTGGGGAAGGCGGCGTTATAGTGATATGAGTAGGAATCCAGAACTTCTGTTTTACGATTGTAGGTCTCTTGTTTTTTCCATGACTATGATTTCTCTTTAAATCTGTGGAACATTTTCAAGGCTAAAAAACCGTGACATTAATTAGAGAATTAGGAATATTAATATTATGCACTATAACAGCATACAACTAAGAAATAATAATAATAATAATAATAATAATGAATAATAATAATAATAATAATAATAATAATAATAATAATAATAATTAATAATAATAATAATAATAATAATAACAATATATTCGTGTACTACAGAATGAACAACGAGTTATGCAGTTTATATTTCTCTATCCATCAAGAAATAAGTAAAATCGGAACTATATTAGATCAGAGAACAAATTTTCTTCCTTCGAGTTTAACAACTATAACTTCAACAACATATGACCAGCAAAATCATACGACCAAAAATTTATAAAGTTTGCCTCTCCGTTTATCAGCAGTTTAGCAGGAATACATGAAAACTTATCAGGATTTTTTTTTTCTTTTTTCTTTTTTTTTTAAAGACCTACTTTGTTTCGTAGAACACTCGATTACGTTTTAGCAGTGACAGAATAAGGATCGAGGTCAACTTTTTTTTTTTTTTCCTAATAATTCTACTTAATTGTAATTTTAGCCAACTTACATTGGAAAAAAAAAAGAACGATAAATATCTAAGTAACGAAAATTTTTATAACTAAGGAACTTAGAATTCATTAGCGCTCGATTTATCTTAATTTGTATGAATACATTCTTGCAATATGAAATGTATTAAGATACTTTGTAACTTGCAATGCTAACAAACAACTCAGCCCCATCGCTGAAGAGAAATCTATTACAGAATCTCTGGTAGACTCGTTAATTGCATACATTTGTTCTGCACTTAACGTGTTGTATATTCTTAATACAGTACTTTACACGATAGTTAAAAGTAATCATTCCAAAACATTTGTCAATATTCATATTAATATGAATGATGGTATAGCAACAATTAAACTCAGAGGATACATTATTGTGCCTTTTTGCTATAGTGTAAACGAACTTCGAGTGAACAAGAAACGAAAATTTCTGTTCAAATAAGCGTGGCCTTTATATCATATGTCCTTACAACGTTCATGTTATATGTCTTTATATTACGTACCCTCTGGACAATTTGATTTTTATTTCCCTTATACAAAAGCTCCCAATAGACTTGAAGCAGTTCGAGAAGGAATAAATTGTATCCCACAAGTATACCTATACCAAACAGTAAAACATCTAGTATTCCTCTCGGCATATCCATTTCATTCCTTACAATATATATAAAAAAAAAGCTCAATTTATAAATATTTCGACAGTTGATCACAACACCAGGTGAAAATGCAAAATTACAGTGTACATTCAATAACTACATACAATCGTTGATGAGGAGTTTGTATAATTTTTCTCATTGGTAAACAGATAATAACGAAATCATTCATATATATTTATAAATTTATATATATATATATATATATATATATATATATATATATATATATATATACATTATAAACATATATATACAGTATACACATATATATATATATATATATATATATACATTATAAATATATATATACAGTATACACACACACATATATATATATATATATATATATATATATATATATATATGTGTGTGTGTGTGTGTGTGTGTGTGTGTGTGAGAGAGAGAGCGAGCCGTTAGGTGATAATGGAGAGGCGAGGTGAATGCAACTAAACTTTCTTAAACAATCACTGAGTTTATATACAGCGACTTCCGAGGAAGAACGTCACAAAAATTCAAATATGACAAAGCTTGTGCTAGCATGAAACCGCAGGTTAGTCTATCAACAGTGCGAGGAAGAGCGAGTGATAAGATAAAAAAACAAAATCATTACAGTGCATGAGCATGTATGAAACACACGCGGTACAGGTGTGTGTGATTGGCAGTTTTCATTAAATACTGAAGCACCTGTGGCCTCAATTATTTCAAAATAAAATTTTTATAGCTTCCTATATCTTCACAGCTGGTTATTTGGAGAAAAGTGCAATATTTACTACTCTGCTACTCCATTTACTCAACTTTTCCCGTCATCCGTTTCAGTCAATTACTATCACTATATCATCATCTTTAGACAGGCTGTTAGAGTATGATGCTGTTTGTTAAAGCAGTATGCATTAACTCCAACGTTGTGTTGAATATTCAAGTTTCCTCAGAATATGTTCTCCCCTCCACCAATAGGAAATTCCAATGCATGCCTCCAGAACTGGTGTTGTAAGACTTCATCGAAGATTCAGGATGACTCGAATGTAATACCTTGGGACTCCACTAGAGTTGTAAGGTTCCATGGAGAAACGGATGTCTCCAGTAATATTTAAATGAATTTCTTAGTAATAATTGCCATGCTGTTTTTTTTTTTTTTTTTTGTACTTTTTTTTTTCTTGAGATACTACCGATACAGAGTAATTGGGGCCTTTGACTAGCTAGATAGTACTTCAGTGGATCCCTCTTTGGTTATGCTATTTTTTTCTTTTGCTTACACGTTCACCAAATAGTCTGGTCTATTCTTTACACATTCTCCTCTTTCCTAATACACCTAACAACACTAAGATAACCGACAAAATTTGCTTCACTTTAGAGGTTATCTACCACTATACTGTAATTGTTCAGTGGAGACTTTTCATTCGGTAGGGTAGAAGAGACTCTTTAGTTATGGTAAGCAGCTCTTCTAGAAGAAGGACACTCCAAAATTAAATCATTGTTCTCTAGTCTTGGATAGTGCCATAGCCTATGTACATTCAGGCACATTATTCTATCTACTTCCTCATTTCGTTTCCTCGCTGGGCTACTTTCTCTGTTAGAGCCCTTTGGCTTATGGCATCCTGCTTTTCCGACTAAGATCGCAGCTTAACTTGTAATAATAATAATAATAATAATATAAATAATAATAATAATAATAATATTAATTATAGTAATGTCATTATATAAGGGTTGTGACTCTTTGTATGGATGCCCTGTTGATAACCAATTGCTGGCCGAAACCGCTATCAGTAAAACTTTAATAAGTGGTCAGTACAGAAATAAATTCTTTATCGTCCCTTAAAACTCTAGCCTTGCATACATGGAATAGTATAGGAAACTAGAAAAGATGTTTTCTTGAATAATTGATGCCACAAGTGCTTTAGCCTTTAACGAATATATATATATATATATATATATATATGTATATATATATATATATATATATATATATATGTATATATATATATGTATATAGATACACACAAATATATATATATATATATATATATATATATATATATATATATATATATATATGCATATATATATACACACAGATATATATATATATACACATATATATATATATACATATATATAATATATACATAAACACACATATATATAAGTATATATGCATATATATATATATATATATATATATATATATATATTTATATATATATAAATACATATATATATAACAATAAAAAGAACCAAAGAAATTAATTCAACATTCACAATAATTAATCAACAACCGAAAAAAGAGACCAATAACACTTCCTGGCAATTTTACGAGATGTTGGTTGAGACGGAAAGCAGACGGTTTCCAAGGAAACATCTAATTGTCTGTTATCAGGATGCGACCAGCCGGAGACGACTGGATTTATGTCTCACTCAGACCTGCGATCTATTAAAAATGGCGTCTGCTCTGATAAGTGTAAAGTATTCTTTTCACCCAAAATTGAGAGAGATTGGCTTTGTTACGAATCATGCATTCTGTGTACCAAAAATCAAAATATCTTTCTTATACTTCTGTAAGTGGAAATATTTTTATGAAAAATTTGAAGAAACTTAAATACGGGTGACAGATTGAACCAAGTTTGATATAAAATTCATATTTTGGAAAGAAGTAATATCCATATAAAAAAGAAGTAAATGGCTTCTCGGAATAGGATAAACCAAACTTCCCTTTGAGGAAAAGTGGGGTGGAAGCCTAAAATAATGAATAAAACACTCTGGGGTAAGGGGATGTCAACTGGGAAAATGGAGTCTCTTTACTCTCTTGAGGGTATACGCCACGGACGAAGTCAACCCATCACACTTATAATTTAAGAGATAACGGCTTTTGCGGGAAACAAGAACCCCGAGGCAATAATAAAGAAATAGAGGCGACTGTGTCCGCCGTGGACAAAATGATAAATCAGATGAACTATGATGAATAACGCACGAGGAACTGTACGGAACATGACACAGGCTCTATTAATAAAGATTAAATTGAAAATATGACAGCTTCATGGTACATTGTGGAAATAGCAGAAACAAGTGATGGGGATAACAAAACTCAGATATATGCAAATGAAGAGAGAATATAAGGAAAACCGATACATACACAGAATAATCTAGCCTATGCTTACACATTATCTTTCCTCATACATTGGACAACACTGAAATTACCAAACAATTCTTCTTCTCTGTAGATGTTAACTAGTGCACTGTAATTGTTCAGGGGTTACTTTCCTCTATGTAAGGGTAGAATAGAATCTTTAGCTATGGTAAGCAGCTCTTCTAGGAGAAGTACACTCTAAAATCAAACAATTTTTTCTGGTCTTGGATAGTGCTATAGCCTCTGTACCAAGGTCTTCCCCTGTCTTGGATTTTAGTTCTCTTGCTCGAGGGTACACTTGGGCACATTATTCTATCTTGTTTCTCGTCCTCTTGTTATTTTGAAGTTTTTATAGTTTATATACGAAAGATTTATTTTAATGTTACTATTGTCCTTAAACCTCTCTTCCTTATTTCCTTTCCTCACTGGGCTATTTTCCCTGCTGGAGCCCTTGGGCTTATAGCATCCTGCGTTTCCAATTAGGGTCGTAGCTTAGCAAATAATAATAATAATAATAATAATAATAATAATAATAATAATATAAAAATCAAGAAAATCTTTGACACATGAAAAAAAATGCATCAATAGTACAAAATTAGTAACAAGTGAAAGTTAGCCAAGGAAACCATCGCAAAAATAATCTCCATTTGACATAATATAGAAAAAAGGTACTATACAACTATCTATTTACACAGAAAATCTTGAACAAAAATATTAACATTCTAAAGTAAATTTATTATGAGTTTTCCATAACTAAACTAAAAGGGCACTGATCAATAGCATATATATTTTCGAAAAAAATTAACGGTAACTGCACATATGTCTTTAAACCCTATATACAAGTGTTTCTTTAATATTTGCCCTTTCCAAAATTAACAACTTACTTCATGTTCCAGCCTGCTGAGTTTAAATCCCTCTGGAGGTATGACATTTGATAACATTAAGATTAACCAGAACTTGTCATCGCCGTTATATGATTACAGACCAAAATTTAAAACATTCCAAGGGACATACTAAGAAATACCGCTCACCCAAAAGGCCAAAAGACACTTTAAGGAAGTCCTTAGATCTAAAATAGAACAAACATTTCATAAATTGTTATGCATATAAATTGTTACAATTTAGGACAATTCGTGTGGTTACAAAAGCAAAGTTGAAATTTAATGCTGTAAACATAAATAAATCGGTATTTACGAAACAAATACAACATTTAAGAAAGTTTTCCACCTGCTGTAGTACAGGATGCTTAACATGGGACATACCAGTACTTCATATATATATATATATATATATATATATATATATATATATATATATATATATATATATAAATTATATATATATATATATATATATATAAACTTATTCTAATTTTTTTAGCCTAAAAACTAGCTTCAGTTTTCCGAGACGTTTTCCAAATATATTGGGAAATATGCTGTATGAAGTTATTGTAACCTTTCAAGATAATGTCCCAGAAGGTATAGAGTGAAACTACAACAACAAGCCTATAATAGAACTATAAAGTGACAAAAACTGAACTGCAACCAAGATTAAATGCATAATTCATTAGTACCAACAAGCTTACTATAAGAAATAAAGGAAATTCACTTAATGCATTTCACATGCCCAGAAACATATACATACACTCATTTTTAAAGGTTTGTAAAATTTTGAGCAATTTATAACTCATGCCATCAGAAATTAACACCAATCAATAATTCTCAATGGAAAATAGAAAGAGATGGCTGGGTTGGGGCCACCCTCTGGGAAGCTTCCCGGTTTGGCGAACTAGGAAGAGATTATAGCTTTGTGGAACAGCCACTGTGAATGGAATAATCCCGCTAGCCACTGTGCCCATCTGATAGGCTTAAACTATTTTCACCTGATCTTGGCAACTGGCGTGATATCTGTGCAGCTAAGGTTTTGATCCGAACCTCAAGTCATTATACCATAACACTGTCATTTTATCTTTTCCTTCTCCAAAAGCTTTCGATCATTTTCTACATAATACCTAACGGCCTTTGTCTGCCCCCTCCTCTATAACAAAACTCATAAACCATGGTACTGTACTGATGTATCTATGTTAATTCAAAATATTACAACCATATGAAATACCCCTTGACATAACCTCTCTCCTGTATATAGGGCATGCAAAAACTTCCCCTTCATAGGAAGAAACCCTTTTCTAAATATACATCGCCCATAAAATACATTAGGAACACTCCCTACATTACCATCTATATTCACACCTGACATCAACGTCTGGGTGGTTCCTTTATATTATCAATTCTTTCCACTTATTTTTTAATCTGATCTTTCAGAAGATGCTACATAACACAAATCAAAGCCCTACAAATATTTTCTTCCCTGAAAGATGATGTTTATTTTTCCCCCGATTAACATAAGTACATTTAGCATATTTATATGTCTTACATACATACAAGTAAATACTTATAATAAAATACATATGTATGCAATAACCATATATACAAACATGAAATATATCATAAAAGCCTTAAATGAATTCTTCAACAGAAAACTCAACCCAAATGGATGAATTGTTAAATGTGTTAAAGTAGGAAAAATATGAAAAACTTAATGGAGAGGAATACATTTGTCTGGTGAGAGAGAGAGAGAGAGAGAGAGAGAGAGAGAGAGAGAGAGAGAGAGAGAGAGAGAGATGAAAAAGGAACTGCTGACTAAACCACCATATGCTGTGTTAGTAAAGTATAAACGACTGGCTCCTGTCGTCAGAAATGGCCCGGTGTCAATTGTTATGTTAATGAGGCCAGGGGAACAGTGGGAACTCACCCTCTCTCTCCCTCTCACTCTCTCTCTCTCTCTCTCTCTCTCTCTCTCTCTCTCTCCTTCCTCTCTGTCTCTTCCTCTCCTTCTCACCTTCTTCAACCTCCTCCTTTCGAACGCATCCATCCTCTATTTAATACCGAACCTTTTTCGATTTCAACTACTTTTAAAATGACCTAATAAACTAGTTCGCACAGACGAGAGACTGTTTCCTCCAGCTCCCCTTCTGACAAGACTCCCGGTGCCTTCGCCTCTCTCCCTCTCTCTCTCTCCCTTCCCTCCGGATAAATATGAGGACATTTCCACCTGAAGGAAACTAGAGAGATGAGAACAGAGAGTAAAGATGTCACATCGACTTCCTCCTCCTCCTTCTCCCTCTCTCCCTACCCCTATGACTCCCTGGCCCATGTCCCTTCCTTTTCCTTCTTTCCTCCTCCCACTAAAGACTTTTATATTTTTGGTCCTTGTGAAGCGACCTAAGGCCTTTAGGAGGAGGGAATGCTAAACGTTGCCAAAAGTGGTCTTATTGAAATCTAAGCATTCTTCCGCTACATAAATATATCAGGGTTTAACCTCCATGCATATATTAATATAAGAGACTTTATCACTGGAATATTAAAAAATGGGATTCTATAAATTCTACTTAAACGAATAATTTATTGCATCGTAATAAGCATTCTAAATATTGGAAAAGTTGATGTTTTTTCCGAACGACGTAACTTGCCCTTTGCCGTATGCTGCGATATCGTTATCTAGCTAAAAATTATTCGCTGAAATTTCATAAATGGTGTCACATTCAAAGAAATAAGGAAATTGCCATTAAAAGCATGTACTTTCATTAGTGCTGTGGTTTTCCTCTGCGAACGTACTAGATATCAAATCCGTTCAAGCTTCGTTCCAGCCAAATAGTTTCTAGTAATGTCTGCAATCTCACCCGCCTTGTGAACTCTGGATCTGGGGTTTAGGGTAGGCAATAGATCTAACTGCTGAGTTATAAGCAGACATTGTCTGGCCCTCGTTGGTCCTAGCTTGGGTGGATATGAGCTTAGGCCCTATTTGCATATATATGAAAGATCTCTAGAACATTGTCGTATCCAAGAGCGACCTTCAAAAACTTTAGAGAACATATCTGTATAGAATGGGACAAGAAATTCCCCTCAAGACACGCTACAAACCCATGTAAACAGAGCTTAACAAGCACAGTCTCACAATAGCCTCCTGTTATATTCTTATGTAGTTCACTTATTCAAATGTAACAAAAGAAATGTGTACACCCAGCCAGAGTCATATCTATATAGGCTCGGCAGCTTTACGTAGATGTCACCATAAACTAGATTTCAAACAGTTCAAAATCTATTCAGTCCAAGGAGTTTTTAACGACGACCTTTGATAGCATCCTCAGAGGAATCATTTTACAAAGGAAGATCTCAACACACGAAAAGTTTGTGGGAAAAAAATTGATTTTGTGTATTGAATATAA
>NC_090746.1:83242887-83247887 GCF_036898095.1 Palaemon carinicauda
AAGTGTCGATTGTTAGGCATTGTCATAGGGAAGTGTACATTCCAACGTATTTAATAAACATGTTTGAATGAAATAGGAGCGAATCTTCCTTTTCTAACAATTATTACGATTAAATAAGCAAAATTGTATCTAAACAATGACTGTGTTTAGAAATTTAAATATGAGACAACATTTATCTCCGATGATCAAACTTGAATTCAGGCAAAAGAGCCAGTGAAGGTGCTACTGGCTTCAACAGCATTATGCTTAGAAGTAGAAATGACAAGGGAAATGACTGTTTAACTATTCATTTATATTTGCGTTGGTTATGTCTGAATTATAATTCCAGGAAAACAAAGGCCATCAGAGACAAGTTTTATGCGTTGGTCGAAATGTGTTTCGTCGGAGAAACAGGAGAAAAAGGAAAGGGAAAAAACTTGATTGGAAAACATCAAAGCCACTCATCACTCTCATCCAAATCCGTTCGGTAATTTCCATTCCAGTCCCTTTTTTTTTACTCATTTTTTTCTGCTTAAACCTATTCCCTTTTTTTTTTTTTACCCATTTTTTTCTGCTTAAACCTATTCCCTTTTTTTCTGTTTTTTCTTCTTTGGTTAAGACCATATCGGGTCTTGATGAACGCGAATCTGCCGATTTGTATCCGACTGGATGCGAGATGCAATTTGTGCTTGCACATTATCCCTGGCATTTTCCTTACACAACTCTCTCTCTCTCTCTCTCTCTCTCTCTCTCTCTCTCTCTCTCTCTCTCTCTCTCTCTCTCTCTCCCCCCTTACGAAAATAAGAAACAATACAAAAACGTTAGAATAACCAAAACCCTTATTCTCTTTCTCTCTGTCCAGTACAAAAAAAAAATACATTAAAAAAAAAAAAGTAATAATCAACATCACCATTACAAATTGCAGTAATTATCAACATCATCCACCTCAGATACAATCACAGAATCAACCTAGACAAATCAGTACAGTATAGCAACGCAAACTAGCAGACCAGGGGAAGGGGGGGGGGAATCCTCTGAACGTATCAGATCTAAAATCCCGCAGCGCTTAATAAACTGCGTAAATGGTCACCTAAAATAGTTTAGGGATTCATGAAAGGCAACCGGTGATACACTTTCTCCCCGATAAGCCAGTGACAAACACGACCTCCCGTGGAATTATCAAAACCGCCATGTCAAGGCAAACGGATTTGACTTTCCTTACTTCACTTGCTTGCAGGATTTAGTGTTTGTTGCATCGTCCGCCTACGACACAGCATGCACGATAAATACCTCGTCATGAATGGTCGCCTCCAGAATTTATGTATATATATATACTGTATATATATATATATATATATATATATATATATATATATATATATATATATATATTATATATATATATATATATATATATATATATATATATATATATATATATATATCAATACTTTTACATACTGTTTACGTATATAGATAGATAGAGTACGAAAATATACAATGTTCAAGAATATTTTACCAATATTTACAATTGTCCCTTCACCTTTCACGTATATTGTCTATAGCACAATAAATGCTATTATTGCACATCTATCTCTCTTCATGTGTATGTATGTGTGTATGTGTATATGCTTATATATATATATATATATATATATATATATATATATATATATATATATATAAATATACATAAACACAAATATAATTTTAGTCATGTATGGAGTATACGTATGAATGTTACTACATGAGGAAACTTATCAAGATTTTTTCTCGGTGTTTCTAATCATTTGTTGTCTCATTATCTTATAAAATTAAATTAAGTAATACTGTTTTTTTTATTGTAACCTAAAGAATACAATCACTTCGATTCCACAGATCCCAAAATTTTCTGGCATCCCCTTAACAAAAAACCTAACTCACTCAGCTCCCTTTCACATTTTCGTTTAGGTTCTTATATTTAAAAAAAAAAAAAAAAAAAAAAAATCCATTTTATTTGGAAAAAAAATATATACTGTATTTAGATATGTAATTGTAGCCAACGACGGCGCAAGAGTAATATCTTTCCAATTACTTACTTAAGTGACACGAGCAGCCATTTCGTATTTATGTACTGGTCCATAAAATTTGTAATCTCTTTCCCCACAATTACAGAGAGCAATTTAGAAATTTTAGGATACTAATTAGCAACAGATTAAATTATATCCCGCTGAACGTTTTTTTCTGTAATATACATATATTCATGATAATTAACGTCTACACCTACTTCAGTTTTGTTTGTTTACACGAAAAACTAAACTAAATAATGGGTTTTTAGTCTGAGAGAGGTTTGAAACAGAGCGAAACAGTACTCGTATATATGTCCAATATATACTACTGCACTGTGCTGTTTAAAACCCCTCTCGGAATAAAAACTCAATATTTCTTTTAGTTTTCGTGTAAACAAACAAAAGTGAAGAAGGAATAGACGTTGATTTTCATGAATGCATGTATATTAAAAAAAAAAAATCGAATTATAACTTAATCTATCTTTAACTCATCATCATCATCTCCTCGTACGCCGACTGACGCAAATGGCCTCAGTTAGATTGTGCCCGTCGTCTCTATCTTGAAATTCTAAAATAATACTTCTCCATACATCTTCTACTTCACGTTAATTAGTATTCTAAAATACATCACCTCTTTGCAATGATTGTAACTTTTAATGACAGCATTTATGTTGCTATAGGCAAGGCGAATCCTACAGTTCTAAGCATAAACACTTTACGCTTTTGGTGACCTTATATAAAGTGTTCTTGAGTCTTAAGTCTTCTACATAGCCTTTCTTAATGGCTTTCCACATCCTTGGATTAAAACGATTAAATTTCCCGTCAAATTCTCTACGTAATGGCTTTCAGCTATATATATATATATATATATATATATATATATATATATATATATATATATATATATATATATACATATATATATATCTTTATTGTCCTTTTAAGCTACCTGCTTTTTTTTCCATAATTTGAATTTGAATCAATCTAAGTCCTCTCTTCTAGCTTCTTTTTATATATCCTGCATATGATATTTTTTATTTCGTGTATAATAATAGCTTAACAGACTGAACTAGCCTTTATCATCCGTTCGTAGAATGGAGTGCACTGCGTTACCAATAATGAACGTCAAACTAAAATTACGAAATTGAAAATTAAATCAACTAAACCCATATGAAACTGTGACTAATCGAACGGCATTATGATTAAGAAATATTTTCACCATATAATCACCAATGCTACTTAAAAAATTAAAAAGCTCTGGTTTGGAATATATGAAATATGGCGACGGCACATAACTTGAATCAATTGTAAAGTTTTCTGCTACAGCGCAAATAAGTTGAGCAAAATGTGACTATTAAATAGACATAGAGTTAAGCTTAGTTATCATGACCAGGTGGAAGTTACAAAAGAAAAAGCTGAAAGCTTGGTTGGCCAGGGCACCAGCCACCCATTGAGATACTACCGCTTGAGAGTTATTGGGTCCTTTGAATGGCCAGACAGTACTACATTGGATTCCTCTCTCTGGTTACGGTTCATTTAGTCTTTGCCTACACATAAACTGAATAGTCTGGCTAATTCGTACCACATTCGCCGCTGCCATCATATACCTGACAACACTGAGATTACCAAACAATTCGTATTTGCTCAGTGGGTTAACTACTACAATGTTATTGTTCAGAGGCTACTTTCCTCTTGGTAAGGGTAGAAGAGACTAGCTATGGTAAGCAGCTCTTATAGGAGAAGGACACTTCAAAACCAAACCATTGTTCTCTGGTCTTGGGTAGTGCCTTTCACTGTCTTGGAGTAGAAATCTCTTGCTCGGGGGTAACAATCGGGAATGCTGTTCTAGCTTATTTCTCTTCTTGTTATTTGAACTTTTTATAGTTTATATTTGAAGGATCTAATTTAATGTTGCTACAGTTCATGAAATATTTTATTTTGATGGTTTATTCTTGTAGTTTATTTGTTTCCTTGTTTCCTTTCCTCACTAGGGTATTTTTCTCTGTTGAAGCCCTTGGGCTTATAGCATCTTCCTTTCAAACTAGGGTTGTAGCTTTGCAAGTAATAATAATAATAATAATAATAATAATAATACCAAGTAAATTTTGTGGTAAAGCATATTCATACAATCTGCTTCATTTATATGTTAGAATGTAATGAACTTAGGGAATTTAGAAATGTTTATATTAATAATGTAGAGCAAGTTTGTTTTGTTTTAAATATTAATTATGCAAAAAGAATTGTTAACAAGTTCCCAATATTCTACTGGAATAAATAAAATAGCATTGTAATAATATTTTTTTGTTGGGGATGAATTAGCATACTAATACATCACATTTGATGTATCTATATATCAATAGACTTTTGAATTTGAATTTTTAATTTGATACTCCTAGTCCTGTGAACTTGCATTCTGAACAAACCAGCATTCGCACCATCACTTCAAATCCAAGTTCAAAACGTGTAAGCACTATGAACTCATCGAGCGTTTTGTTTACACTTCGAGTGTTACAACTCAGAGCAGAGGAAGGGTAAGAATCGTCCTGTAATACAGCATATTTATATGTTTTTTTTTTGGGGGGGAGGGGGCGACATCACTCTTTATTCAACATAAACCCAATATTAGATAGAAAACATTTAAATAAAACACAACTTCATTTTCTGAATGGCAACACTGTAAACACATGTTGAAAATTAACGGTTTTGGTTATATCCACTTTCCTATTTCCTTACTCCTCGATCCCTTCCTTTATCATTACTCATTTATGCAAATCAAATTCTAATGGCAGAGGTACCGAAACCAAAACAATGTGCATTGCTTTTCTAACGTCCAGACTATCTTAAGTGAAATAAACTTGAAATCACAAGGGAAGAGAAGGGAGAAAATGTAAAAGTGTTAAGTTACGAAGCAACAGGAAGGATGGGACAAGAAGGAACGATTGATGATATAGCCACTATAATGGTTACATAATA
>NC_090746.1:83250387-83257887 GCF_036898095.1 Palaemon carinicauda
TATATTGAAAAAATAAATAAACTTGGAAACTACAAAAGGAAAAAAAAAAAACACACCAGATCAAGATTTTGTGTAAGGCGAGATAAAACTTCGCACGCGATGTTCCTCATAATTGGAAAACCTCTGTGATGGGTGTCACCTACTTTGGACTCGAAGAGAAATTCCATAGCATGAATCTCCATCTGGCAGAAAAATAAACCGCCTAATACATGAAAGTGACTGGAATAAGAATTGCTAGGAAAACTGTGTCGTGAAATTGACAGAAAAAAAAAAAAAAAAAAAAAACATATTGAATGATGCGAACCTAGCTGTCTTGGATTAGAGTTCTGTTGCTTGAGGGTACACTCGGGCACGCTGTTCTATCTTATTTTTCTTCCTCTTGATTTGTTTGAAGTTTCTATAATTTATATATGAAAGATCTAATTTAATGTTGTTACTTTTCTAAAAAAAAAATTCTTTTGACTTTTTATTACTTCTCTTGTTTATTTCCTTGTTTCGATTTCTCACCGGGCTATTTTTCCTTGTTGGAACCCTTAGGCTTACAGCATCTTGCTTTTCCAACTAGGGTTATAGCTTTGCGTGTAATAATAATAATTATAATAACCATGGTTTTCCTTGAAGTAGAAAACCCAAAAGAGTAGACATTGCATTAACTTTTGCTTAACTTGAATATTCCAGAGGGGTAATATAAGATTAAGACAAAAAAGACTCTATGTATTTCCTAAAGAAGAATATGAAACACGTAATTTTACAATCTATTTATAACAACCCTAACATGCCTAAATATTTAAGTGGTTTAACAATATTGAGGCCAATAAGGCTAATTTATAAATATATTCCTTTGGGTGTTAAGCTTCTATGTATTCACAAGTAAGAGATAAACCATGTGAATGTTATAAATTATTTCAACAAGGGGATCAAATAAACATCAAAGCATGAAACATATTTTTTCCACTTACTTATAACGGACTATATTTGTCTTATTTATATGGTTTAATAAAGAACAAAAATAAATATGACCAAACAGGATTTGTTGATCATGGATTATGAAAAAAAAAATGCTTAGCAACATTTCTTTGTTCCATTTTAAACTCCATCTCATTTTCACATATATAAAACTGTTTTACCCTCTCTAATAAAAATTAAAATTCTTAATATTGCTTCAAACAAGAGATTAGTC
Organism: Palaemon carinicauda; assembly: GCF_036898095.1. Classification (NCBI taxonomy): domain Eukaryota; kingdom Metazoa; phylum Arthropoda; class Malacostraca; order Decapoda; family Palaemonidae; genus Palaemon; species Palaemon carinicauda. The sequence continues at coordinate 83,251,568 of NC_090746.1, forward strand.
AGTTTTAATGTTACCTAATTTTTCACTTGTCATTATTGATAACTTATTGAATTTCTTGGTTAATTCCCTCGATTCCTATGAGTTTGATTTGAAGGAAATTTCTATAGAATTGAGTTCTCTCTCTCTCTCTCTCTCTCTCTCTCTCTCTCTCTCTCTCTCTCTCTCTCTCTCTCTTTCTCTCTTTCTCTCTCTCTCTCTCTCTCTCTCTCTCTCTCTCTCTCTCTCTCCTCTCTCTCTCTCTCTCTCTCTCTCTCTCTCTGGTATCCTTATGTTACAATGTTCTAGGAATTTTAGAAAAATTACTCGGAGGATATTCTGGTCGTTATTAATTTCTTCCATCCAAAAATATACTCTAAAGAACAAACCGAACATAACCGTCTCTCTTTCTTAGATATTTTGATTGTTAGACACATCAGCAAATCTAAAACATTCCATATTCCGATATCTTATTAAAAACTTATCGTAAGTTCATTTCTATCTAGTCTATGAGTTTACAAAAATCGAAAAAATAATATCAACTTGTGGTATCCTAAATGCCTAAATGTTCTCTCTCTCCTCTCTCTCTCTCTCTCTCTCTCTCTCTCTCTCCTCTCTCTCTCTCTCTCTCTCTCTCTCTCTCTCTCTCTCTCTCTCTCTCTATATATATATATATATATATATACATATATATATATACACACACACATTTATATATATATATATATATATATATGCATATATATACACACACATACATATATATAAATATATATATATATGTATATATATATATATATATATATATATATATATTTATACATAAATATATATGTATATATATGCATGCATATATATATATATATATATATATATATATATATATATATATATATATATATATATATATATAAGGCCAATCTTAAAATATATGTTAATAGAATATAGTTCAAGAAATAATAAAAATAAGACACATCTTGTTCAAAAGATAATATATCTTATTGAGCTAAAATAAACCTCAAGACATACCTCTAGGGACCAAACAGCGTAAACGGGCAGTCCCAAAATGTACACAAATGATTATTGGTTCCAAAGTGGTCATGCTGTAGGATCAACTGGACCAAAACCAACATTGCAATGCATGTTAATGGCATTACTCAAATAAACACCCTGGAAAAATGTTAATTCTCTATTGACCCAAATTATCTGAGGTCATTAAGCAGGTCAGTGTCACTGGGATCCCACGTCGTGTTTAAACACAATTTATGTTTTTTCATTATGATTCTACTAAGGTCAATATGTATATGTATATATATATATATATATATATATATATATATATATATATATATATATATATATATATACGCCTATCGACACAAAGGGCTTCGGTTAGATAGATAGATAGATAGATAGACACACACACACACACACACACACCACACATATATATATATATATATATATATATATATATATATATGTGTGTGTGTGTGTGTTTGTGCGCGCGATTGTGTAGAAATAACAAAAGCTGACATGTGATGAGCATAAAATAGGTATCATAGCCACGAACGGAAAAGTGAAAAGACATAACTGGAGTTAGTACTTTCGTCTTATTAGTGACATTGACGGGCTCACACTAAGAAAAATATAAAATAAGAAAAGCACTCTCAGTGTGCAGACCTCCGCCAAAGCAGCTTATTTCTCGAAACAAACTTACCTTTTCCTGCATCAATTTAGACCGTAAGCGTATTCGAAGTCTGTGTGACAACCATGGGCTGAACCTTGACCTTGACCTTTGACCTAGAACTTTCAAAATTGAATAATTTCCACGTATCAACATAAAAATTAATCCCTGAAAGTTGCACTACTCTATCAGTAAAATTGTGGCCAGGAAGTTGATCACAAACATTCAAACAAACAAACAAACAGACAAATTATCAAACAGGGGCGAAAATATAACTTCCTCCCAACTTCGTTGGCGGAGGTAATTATGTCATATTTACAGAGGAGAACAGGATCCCTAAACTATCAGTTTCTTGACGATTCCAGATAAGCAAGATTTTAGAAAACAGGATAATGCTGGATTAGTGGAGAACAGACCTGGATTTATAAAAATTACATATATTTTAAAATCACATGACCCATATGTTCAATACCTTCTTAAAGATTCATATGTTTGATATATTTAAAAAGTGTCTTCCACTAACGGATGGAAAAACTCCTATTGATGTTCATAGAAAGTTCACATTGAAACTCAAATCGCTGCATCTTTATCAACAACGCATAACTTTAACATGAAGAAAATTGCATTTTTAATGTTACTATTCTTAAAATATTTTAATTTTTCTTGTTTCCTTTTCCTAACTGGGCTATTTTCCCTATTGAGGACCCTAGTCTTATAGCATCTTGCTTTTCCAACTAGGGTTGTGGCTTAGCAAGTAATAACAATAATGATATTGATTAAATGCGCTCTTGCCTTTAACTACGATGTCTTCACAAACAGAGAGAAAATCTAGTTAAATTTTGAAACAAAATTTAGATCAACACTGAAATAAGGGAAATTATTTACGTCAAATTCAAATTTTTTTTAAGTATCTACAGTAGGTGGCAAAGACAGATACAACATTCTATATTTTTCCATACTAAAGATTACATTTTAGGTAGTTCTATTAAGTTACAATATCTAATAGGATAAGATGGATCAGGATACACGCACAGGTACACCATTCATATAATATATATATATATATATATATATATATATACATATATATGTATATATATATATATATGTATATATACATATATATATATATAAATATATATATATATATATATGTATATATATATATATATATATATATATATATGTATATATATATATATATATATATATATATATATATATATATATATAATACGTATGTGCGTACGTGTGTGCGTTTTATTATGCATACCACATAAACGCACACCCAAAGACCTATATATACATAAATATATATATATATATATATATATATATATATATATATATATATATATATATATACGTATATATATGTATATATATATATATATATATATATATATATATTATATATATATATACATATATATATAGTATATATATGTATGTATGTACGTACATATACTTCTAATAATAGCGCATCTTTCTCCCTGCTCCTTTCTACCAAAGGGAAATATAACACAAGAGAATAAAATTGGGCCGCAAAAGAAATAAACAGCCTTTCTCCAAAACTAAGAAGAGGAAAATGAAAGCCAGCCGGCTCCCCTCTAAGAAACAATTATGAAGTTTATAATCTTCATTTCCAAACATTCACTTGTTTATCTAGATCGCGTCCAATGGGAAGTCAGAAAGAAGGTGCACACATGAGCGCACGGCACACACGTACGAGAGAGAGAGAGAGAGAGAGAGAGAGAGAGAGAGAGAGAGAGAGATGAATATAATTCGAATTCCAACAGAACTTTATTTTCAATAGGGTTCTCTTGAAAGATTGTTTGTACTTCAAATTCATGTGCTGATATTTCATTTGAGCCAGTAATAATTTATCAATATAAATGTACCTTTTCATACACATCCTAAATCTCTTTAATTCGGCATTCCTCCAAATCGCAATTGATTTCAAGACACGAACAACATCTCTCCAAAAATAATCATTGTTCTATATCTGAAATATTCAAAAGGGCTACACTTTATTACCTCTGATCTTGACCAATTCTTTATTAATTTTTAAAAGTTGTTCCCCTTTCCCCGTGTTTGAAACCATGCACTATTCAATCAGTTCCTTTATGAACACGGTTCCACATGTCTATCATATTCCCATCCATCACTAAAATCAAGACCTGCCAACTTTTGAATCTTTCTGTACTTCCAATTTTTCATTCAAATCATCTCCAGAGCCATTTTTCCAACCTCTGTGTAAAAAAAAAAACTGGGAACTGATTAAGATTCCAGAAGATTTTTTTAGTCAGTGTTACTTTCCCTCTCTTTATCTGCACAAACACACACACATACACACACACATATATATATATATATATATATATATATATATATATATATATATATATATATATATATTTATATATTTATATATATATATATATATATGTGTGTGTGAGTGTGTGTGTGTGTGTGTGTGTGTGTGTAAATATATCCTGTCACGTTCAGGCGGGAGAGGGAGTAGTCATGCCCTGGTAAGAGAGAGTACCCCGAGAGGTAAACTCTGAAACCACACTCACGCACAAAGTGCCGAATCAACGGGTTGCAGTTAGGATGGGAAGAGATGAATGTGTGTGTGTGTGTGTGCAGTTTCATCAAAACATTTTTGACGGCTTGGGTACACTATTATCTATATATATATATATATATATATATATATATATATATATATATGTGTGTGTGTGTGTGTGTGTGTGTGTGTTTGTGTGTGTTCACATTTACATATAATAATAATATTAATATTAATAATAATAATAATAATAATAATAATAATAATAATAATAATAATAATACCACATTAACGATAAAGGAAAATTAATCTTAGCTTCCTTTTTTGTGAATTTGTGTTTATTTTCTTTAACATATAAACAGAAAATGTTTAATTTTATAGTGGATATATACATACATATATATATATATATATATATATATATATATATATATATATATATATATATATATATATATATATGCATATATATATATGTGTATATATATTATACATATATATATATGTATATATATATATATATATATATATATATATATATATATATATATATATATATACTGCATGCATGTGTGTGCACATATATATGTGTATAAATACTATATATTAATAAGTAAGCCACAAATACCTTTTGATATTGAATTCAATATGCCACAGGATCACAGACCCATAGGAAATTTCTAATCTTATGATAAGTAGGCTACTTTTGCCTGTCCAAGGATTCTAATCCTTGCGCCGAGAGGCAATAAGGTTCGAATCCTTGGCCGGGCAGAAGTAAGAGTACTTATCATAAAAAGAAACTCCCTATGGGTCTGTGAACTCGTGGCAGAGTAAATTTTATATTAAAAGTTATTTATCGCTTATTTGAACAAAATCACGAGTGTTTGCGTTAAAATTAGAATACAAATTCATGCAGGTGTCTTGTAATACGTTGTAATCTTAAATATATACATGGATATTAGTTCGCATGCAAATATCCCGGTTAATGAAAGACTAATATCCTGAAAGATACAAAAATAGATGTCACTTCCTTTAACCAAATCCTTCTCGATGTCTTTTAGAAATCGATACATCTCGTGAGGGGAACACAGATAGTGAGGGGAGGGGAAGGGGGTCTCGTTGATATGAGGGGACCAGAGAGAGACAGACAGACGGTTTGGGGTGGAGGGGGAAGTACCCTGGCCATCTATATTTGGGCTCTAATATCGGTTAATATTTAGAAACGGTTCAAGCTGCGCTTTGTTCATCGAATAAGCATTACCTTTAAATTCCTCTCTATTTATCAATTCATTACTAGTTTTATTCCACCACGATGAATATATAATTTGAACTTCGATTTGTTTTGGGGAATTAATTGTCTAAAAACAATTTATGTTTGTAAATTTGCATAACAAACCCCCCCCCCCACACACACACATATCGTAAGTTTTGAATGCTGATGATAAAAAAAAAAAAACATGATAAACCTTTACATGTATTACACAATTATGGAATTTGGCACTGCCAGTAAATGCATTTTCAGTACTCCCAGAAATGACACTGCACAAAACAATATTTTTTCATTGCTGCTGTTGTTGTTGTTGTTGTTGTTGTTTGAAAAGACCTCATTTCTTTTTTGATGTGTTTTAAATAAACTTGATAACAATGTGTTCTTATGTTGGTGCTTAAAGTATACGTAAAGTGTTGCGGTAATTTTGCTGAGTATACCTTAAAACAATCAGAAGTTAAATAGACTTAGTAAAATTATACAATTATCTAATTCTAATAAAACAAATAACTCAAATATATCATAATACTTTTCAACTATCGATAGCCAAAGCGGACCAAATCTGCAAAAAAAAACTTTGATTAAGGAAGAAAAGAAGAATATCAAACGATTTTTAAACATACGAATTTCTGTTATGTTCCACATCTTAACAAACTGCATAAAGACAAAGACTTTTCATCCTCCACAAGTGCGTGAGATTGAAGTGCCAGAAACCTCATAAATTTGATCCTATATAATTAATAATATACATAGTGAGTATTTTCATGTCATAAGGACGATATTGAAATGCATAAACTAACATGTATACAACTGAATACTAA
>NC_090746.1:83260387-83265387 GCF_036898095.1 Palaemon carinicauda
AATATTAAACATTTGAGTAATGGTACTGAAAAATTATTTACCCGAATTTAACAATTACAGTTTTATAATGTCCAAGGAAATAAAAAAAAATAGCATTTATGATTTCATCGCTTCCAAAAGAAAGAGGACCGAAGTTTTAGGTCATATTTCCAATGCTTTCCTTAATGGGCGGCCTCCTTGAATTGGACGTGCATACGACATCTCCCCAAAAAGCAATTTAGATGCAAAGCGTGGGATTCCCGACCAACTTCCATTGGAGACCTTCCATGTATCATTCCAGCCCTAATTATTCGTCAGCAGAGTTAAAATAGTTATAGACTGGTAGGACGCACAGACCTTCCATGATCGTCTTCTTGTATTAGATGTTTAAATAGTAACACTGCTGAAGAGTAATGCAAGTCATAGTATACAGAAACTTTTAAAAGTTATCTCTCTCTCTCTCTCTCTCTCTCTCTCTCTCTCTCTCTCTCTCTCTCTCTCTCTCTCTCTCTCTCTCTCTCTCTCTCTATCACCTACGGGTTCTACTGTACGCCTACAAATCCAAATTCTTTCCGGCATATTGAACATGTTCTAAAGTTTTGCCAGTGGGCCATTTTCCTTGATATAAGTTTTTACAGATATTACAAAAATAGTAAACGACTAAAACTAGGATGATCTCTCTAGTGACTAATGGTTTATACACAGAAAAATAATATACCCATGTGTGTGTGTATATATATATATATATATATATATATATATATATATATATATATATTCATATGATAGTCTATGCACGCAGTTATCTTACATGGAAATGGTTCTTCATTAAGGGACGATGGTATACTCATCTCTGAATCAAAATTGAAGCCCTTTGGTTAAAATGTCCAAATATTTATCTTTGATGGAGGGACTGTACTGTACATTGACACTCATCACATAATCAGCTTTCCATGGCGATCTTACACATGCTGTAGCGCTTCCGGTATGTTGAAGTGCTTGCATTACAGCAATGCTACTAACATTCCTAAATACTTTAGTAAAGACTGGGTCAACATCAATTTTACGTTTATTCAACAATCAATAATGTTCGTAAGACCTTAAATATCTCTGTTTATATATAAATATATGTCTGTAATTACATGCGGATGAAAATAGGGTATATAGCATACCAAGAAAATCTTTGATAATCAGAGTACAGAAATGCGAAGATGAAGACGAAAATATCTTTATGTTCCTTTTAATTTTTTATGCCAACAGCTGTTTCAATCAGTGATTTATGGTTCTTGTTGAGGTATACAATGAACAATGAAAATGCTCTTCAAAATAAATAGTGCAATAGAAATTTCAAGATAAAATCCGAATATATAAGAGGAAAATTTTAAATTTATAATCTTACACAGAAATTTTAAAAAATTAAAAAAAAATTTCAACGGGGATAACCAAGATCACAAACGATTTCCACCCACTCCAAAGGAAGTCACCCCTGGGATCTAATGTGAACCTCATACTAGTTTACGCCTTTTTCTACTCCTCCGACTATATAGTATTGAATACTGGGATGGTCTTCGATTCCGTATATCCTCTAGGACCAACTTTGTAACTCGTTATTTGCTGGTTTTTTAACTATTGTTGTTGCCTTGCCATAGTTCCACTTTCCTTTCCAACAAACTTCACGGTCCTACGGCTGTAATGAGTTTAAAGTCAGGTTTTCAAGGGCCAAACATGTCCTAAATTGAGAGGCTTCTTTCCTCTTACTAGTATCTAAATGTTGGATATCCACACCTGCATCTCTTTTAGGTCGTGTTTTTTTCATCAGTAGTTATACAGTAGTCTTGTTGAGGACAATACCCTTTCACGTTTAAATTACTCTTCTCAGGTACGATCTTTGACATATGTGACTTGCATTATATATGGATGAATATGTACATTCTAACAACCTAAAACAAACCTTATTCTTCAAGGTAAAAATTCCCAAGGTAAAGAGGAAAATCTCTCCTATGATGCTCCTTTAGCTTCTGTAAATTGCTGTTTCAGCCATCGACTTGTGACTTTCTTCAGAGCTATATTGAACAATGAAAATATTCTTCATTATAAAGAGCACTACAATAAAAATGTATGTATATATATATATATATATATATATATATATATATATATATATATATATATATACATATATATATATATATATGTATATATATATATATATATATGTATATATATATATATATATATATATATATACATATATATATATATATATATATATATATATATACCATAAAATTATTCCTTGGCTGGTGACGAATCCATTACAAAATCCGACGTTAAGAAGTCATAGTTGTATAGTTTAATTATTGTAACTCCCTTTTATTATCGTATTGGGTCTCAATATCAGACAATATGGTAATGCCTAAAACGCAAGCTAGAACTCCCGATAGAAATCCGGTTGCTACTTCAAATATTAGACAGATGCAAATCTTATAATCAGTGTGCAAATGAAGTGAACTCGATGTCTATTTTCTTTGAATAACAGATTCATTGTTCTTCTGTGGTGCTTGAAGATATTTTTGGAGACTAAAGCTAGGGCCTTCATTGTCTCAGAATTATCATCCTAATGTGTTGCTGTTGAAAATTATCTACGTTTTTTTTTTTTTTTCCCCTGAAATACATCAACACTGTTGATATGTTTTACTTTTCTAATTTCCATAACAAATAAACTATTGAACACAGGGGTATGTCTTGCTAGGATGAGTTCGAAACTTATCCAATTTATTCAACGTCTAACTCGAACTCCACACAATGACAATGAGGAGAGGGATCAATGTTAATGTAATTATAAGCATTGTATCTCATAATGAGCGTTGATTAAAAATAGTAAAAGGAGATTTAACAATAAAACCTCACACAAAATACTTAATAATAATAATAATAATAATAATAATAATAATCTCCCCTATATAACAGAGATACGTGTCTTTATGGTAATGGATATAAATTTATTTCTTTACTGTCACGTTCAGCGACATTGCCAGAGGTATGATTACTCGGTCCCTCCCAGTCTACCGGGTAAGGAGAGAGGGAGTAGTCATACCCCAGTGAAATGGGGTACCCCAAGATGTACACTCGGAAACCACAATCTCCATCAAACACCCAAAGCTGTCGCGTTGTAGTTAGGAAAGGGGAAAGGAATGGTTGAATGTGTGCGTATGTGTGCATATATATCTACATATTTAGCCGTGAGTTTTGAGGGCTCTGGTACCTAGTAATTATGATAATAGAATGAATTCCTTAAAGAACCATACTAATTCCCCGATTTTATATGTAGTGAATATAACTCAAAAATAGTCAGACTTATGCAATTTTAAACTAAAAGAGAAAAATTAAATTCAGGATTAATCTCTCTTGATGTAGAAATGAGTCAATCTTTACTGACTGTTAATATATGGTAATTGTAAACACAGTTAATTCTTTCAAGTTTTCGCATGCTAACTTTTTAACAATACATTAAATACTGTTCTATAGGTCTCATCTTGATGATTAGGGGACTGGTCCCCATCAGAATAATGCAATACACTCACAAAAAAGATATCTAAGAACAGACCCAAGTTCATTTCATATATTAGATAAGAATCTACTTCCCCAGTTTGTTCTGTAATAGCATACCAGTTTTTTTTTCCTTATTAATTCATCCAAATCCCCAAATATAAGATAGAGATAATTTTAGGTAAATGTGTTAAATATACTCACAACCATACGGAGTATAAGCAATTGTTATGGTAAACATAGATTATGGGCTTAGTTCACAACTTTCCCCCAAGATAAAAATTTCTCAACTCACAACATATTACATAAAAAAAAAAAATAATATCTGAAAGAAAAAAATCATCAGCAAGACGGACCACCATCGTGCATTTAATAGAAACCAAAGATTTCTCAATTTATAAGAAACGTGTAATAATAAACAATAGGTAAAGAGCAAACCCACATCTACAGGCAACAATGATACATGCACCTGAGAGGAAAAAGTACACTGTATAATATCTCAGAAATATTTACAGTGAAGGGGCTCCACAATGCCACCTCAGTCATACAAAAACGCCAACTGCATTCAGTGAACTTTAATTTCAGTAAAAAAAAAAAAAAAAAAACATATATCCTAGCTAAAAAATTTTTAAGTTAAATCTTCCCCAAAGTGCCTTTACATATAATTAGTATCTGAAATAATAATCAAAGTTAAAGAGCATTAGATAGATATAAATTAGATATCTACTAAGTAAGAAGTATTTAAATCTCACAGCCTTTCATTAAAATTTTGGCGCAAAAATTTTACTGGAAAGGAAGTATGCAAAGAGTTGTAAACTGCAGCTTATATCTAACTGTGGCACTAAATGTAACATTAAATTAGTATAAAGAAATATTCATATTGCCTGTTTATTTGATAGCTAGCTCTACTATTCGCGTCATGGATAGGAGTATTAAAAGCTGTCACAAAGACATCTGTAAATAAATCTTCATGAAAAAAATATACAAAACGTAGTAATGAATACGGTTTTTGTATTAAGCTCCATATGACATCTGTAACTTTTAGGTCGTCCAAATATACATATATATATATATATATATATATATATATATATATATATATACGTGTGTGCATATATATATATATATACGTGTATATATATATATATATATATATATATATATATATATATATATATATATATATATATATATATATATATATATGTAGTGCTGGCATGGGATAAACTCAATCAACATCGTGAACAAAAAGAAAAAAAAAATCATGAACTTTCATCACAATATGAATTTATTTTTTCGGCTTCATTTTTTTTTCAGCTGAATTTTTACGATATAAATACATGTAAACAACTTCTGATAATAGTATAATTCCTTTAAAGTTACAATCATCACCAGTTCCCTTTAGGCTTTGATTGTATAAGTTCTTCAACCAGTTCATGTTTACAATGGGCACTTTCATTACAGATTTTGTA
>NC_090746.1:83277887-83293877 GCF_036898095.1 Palaemon carinicauda
CCAGATAGGACCAGGGACGTCGAGGCAATGGCTTCTGATGACAAATCAGGTAGATCTATAGGAAAAGCCCCATCCTCAGCTCACAAGGATGATGATGTAACAGATCCCAAAGAAACTATCGAGTTAGAGCGGCACTCAAACCCCAGTTCGAGCACCAGGCAGGGTCTCATTCAAGTTGACTTGTTAAAGATTTTTTTTTTTTTTTACCGGTATCTTTACAGTGGAAGATCAACTATTCCAGACAATGCATATTTAACAGCAGCCACATAATAGACAAATGAATAGACAAATGAAATACAGAATATATGCTCCCTTTTAGTATCACAGGTCTAATCTAAAATCCACCTTTTCCATCACACGTAAGAATAACTAAAGTATGTAAATCGTATGGATGTTTCTGAAGTCATTACAATTTTTCAAATCTTTGGCCTTTCATCCGAAAACAAATAGTTAATAACAAACGAAATTTCTTACACCTGCATCTCACTATAAAAAGTATAATATATCAACGGCTCTACGGGATGAGCGTCGTAATATTTATTTTAAGCATATCAGTGATATTCTTTGTGGCAAACCACAAACCTATTTTATCCTACTTACAGATGCGATGAAAGAGTTGGTTGTATTGCGAAACCAGACAGAAAAATCACTCAGAGAAAATTAATCGTTTATAGTGGCATACAATTACAGGTGTACTCCCTTTTTAAAAAATTCTTCCTCAATCTGCACCTTCTTGCACAAAGAATGTCTCAGTTTGAAATCTTTTTACATAAAATAAAATCAGAACAACATTTCCAGTGACTGTTCAGACTTACTTCGCAGATCTGTAAACTTTTCACATAAGGACGATCTCTTTAATAGGGATATACAGAGACCAGTGGAAGAGCTCCTGTTTACAAGAGGTATAAGTTTGAAGAGAATGCTCTCAGAAATGAGGTTATAAAATTCAATAATATAGAATATAGATTATTCGTAAGGATAGCGAAATGGAGGCGAGTGGCTCATAATGGGCGCTTGGAGTAAATGTAACCAATTATAATTTGATGTCAGTCTGCGATTAGACAAATAAGTTTAATAATGACGGTACGATGACTTCTGCAAAACATTAGTGCATATGGAAGTAATAGTTTAAATGTACGAATTGGATGGTATTGAAAAAAAATACCCGATATTGGATAAGATTGAATTTAATTAAAAAAAAAAAAAGGGTAAAAGGGTTATTAAAAAAAGTAATTGGAGAGAGAGAGAGAGAGAGAGAGAGAGAGAGAGAGAGAGAGAGAGAGAGAGAGAGAGAGAGAGAGAGAGAGAGACGACTGAATAAGGAAGGATAGATAATTTGGAAGTCTTTAATGCAGGAAGAGAAAAGGCCAAGAAAGTAGCATTAAGGTTTTAGTCGAGTTTTCATCATCCCATAATGCCCCTGAAGCTATCATAGCTTTGGCGCAGCTACGAAAACACATGAAAAAAAAATGGCTTATCCATGACCTGGAAGCATGATTGCCATATAGTTACCAATAATATAATTACCCAAAATATAATTAGCAAGAAATATTGAAAAAGATGCAAACTCTCAGAATGCAAAACAGTTAAAGGAACTAAGTATATTCCGCCTTTGCGATTTACAGGTCGTTGCTAAAAATAGGTAAGAATAATTGGGAGGATGGGCTTCCAACAGGTAATACTCGAGTACCGCAGGTGGACTGTGGCGAACCAATAGAATTTTTAAGCGCCACGAATGGACTATTTGGAAGCCACACTTTAAAGCAAATCCAAGTATGAATTGGAATAATACGATTTTTTTCACGGCATTAACTTCCACCCTTATTATTCCCTTCGATAATTAATTGCTGAATTTTCAAAATGTAACATTCAAACTTCGTTAATAAATAATAATTGTGTAAGTGGCCTTAAATATAAATTCAAAAACTATATTATCTATTCAAACTGTGTTTAAACAGAGAAATACATGAATGTGAACTATATAATCTGAAAGCATATAAATAAATAAAAAGATTGCAGCTGTGGAAGTGGAATTTTTGGAAGTACTTTGTTGCATAAATAGTATTAGGCCGAGAGGAGCGGAGCGGTGAAGAAAGGGAGCAAAGTCCTTGAGGTAGTTCAGTCAAGTGGAAAGAACAGAAAACAATATGTAGGGGAAAAACTTTTATAAGTGTTAGAAGATAGGAAGAGAAGGGGGCCAAGGAAGGATCACGTAGATGGCTTCCAAGATGTATGGTAAAAGACAGGCATATATACCCAGAAAGTGCAAGTGTTAAGCATACAAGCCAATGATACTGTACAAGGCGTCTTGGGGGGTTGATGATTTTGAATATAAGCGTTCCCAGTAGATGTATGAACCAAATACATTATGAAAAGTTATATTCAGAGGGGGCTCATCCATGAACCGTCAGTTTAAAGATAGAAGTGGCAGCTATTTGTGCTGTTCACTATTGTTAAAAACTACTTAATGTTGAAAAAAAAAACTAACAAACACGCACATATATATGCATATATACATATACATACATATATATATATATATATATATATATATATATATATATATATATATATACCTGCACTTGCTGTTCGACAACTTAAAGTTCCTTTTAACCACTTATAACCAAATACACCCCAGCTGTCCCCCTGATATCATCATGGATATATATATATATATATATATATATATATATATATATATATATATATATATATATATATATAGATAGATAGATAGATACATACATACATACATACATACATACATACATACATGCGGGTTATAATACATATTTCTAAATGTATATGTTTGCATGTATTTTTTGAGTGTGGGAGTCATTACCTATGTGAATATACTGGTTTTAACAAGCGTTTTATGATGAGATTACAGGCTCTTGTACCTGTCCACATCTTAGAAGACTACCTAATCGGAAGCAAATTCAAACAATTATGAATTATTTTCAAGAGAAACCCCTTACATATACATGCTGTGTGAACACCAATTCACCCAGAACACTCACGGGGGAAATTATGTTGATTAAGCATTTATAAAAGTGGAATACACACACACACACATATATACATATATATATTATATATATATATATATATATATATATATATATATATTTATATATATATATGTGTATATACTATGTATATATATACTGTGTATATATATATATATATATATGAATATATATATATATATATATATAAATATATATATATATATATATATATATATATATATGTATATACATACTATATATATATATACTGTTTATATATATATATATGTATATACATACTATATATACTGTTTATATATATATATATATATATATATATATATATATATATATATTACAACGAAAACAACAAATGCAGCCGTTTCTAATCTACTGCAGAACAAGAACCTCAGACATGTCCTTTATCATGCCTGGGGTTTGACCATTTTCATCACCACACTAGCCACTGCAGATTGGTGATGGTGGAGATATTAGTCTGATGGTTCAAAGCAAACCAACCTAGTATGAGTGACCCTTAAAAGTATATCTTTGCTGATCATGGCGATACACAAACCCTTTCAGTACGTCAAGTTATTCCCATAAGACATACATTTAAATGCATATTTTATATCATAAAACTATGACTATCTCATGTTTATGATCACAAACATACACATACAGGTCTGTATTAAACAAAATTCAACATATTACCTAACTATTCTACAGACCACCGAATTATGGAACCTATCCAGTTGACTCTAATCAGAGTTCGACCGATGTCTTCAGTGACCAATGGCGAACAATAGCTTATAACAATAGGTTCCCAGGTAATTACCCTCTTCATACATAAGGCGATCCCTTGACCGATCATCTCATTCTTGAGGAGAGGGAAAGGCCAAATGGGCTTGGACATTCAATATCTTATGTGGTGGGGAGGGTCTCCTTTTTCCTTAACTCTAATATTTATTTGAATCTCTCTCTCTCTCTCTCTCTCTCTCTCTCTCTCTCTCTCTCTCTCTCTCTCTCTCTCTCTCTCTCTCTCTCTTCCCCTGAAACAGATGAAAAATTACATTTTTGCAAGTTGCATTTCTCTTGGTTCTATCTAATCTAACCGAAATAATAGACTGATGTTTACTGTATTCTTAAATCTTAAGCTGATAAACATTCTCATTGGACTTTTAGCCTTTCCGTATTAAGACTCTGGATCATATATGATTCATAACAATATATGAACCGATGAATGATCGTCATATAATGTAGCTAAATTAAAGAGCAGAATATGTAATTATGGCCATATGCAAAGCCAAAAAAATATCCTAGAACTAATATAGATATCAACTTACAGACACAATGTTATCAACGGCTACATAACTGTATCTCAATCTCATATTTCATATCTGTTGTTTATGTACTCCGAACACACTGTACTAGGCTGCCATTAGGATTCTAAAGTATAGAAAAGTTTAATAATTTAGTTAACAACGTTATTACTACGTTATGGAAAGTGAGTAGCCATGCAGGTCAAAACAATATAATGTTTCTACAATTAATTTTACAGTATTATTTCCTTCCAATTTCACCATTAAAAATTGTACACGTAAATCTTAAAAGATAAATAAAAAAGTTCAATTATGAAATCAAATCTCATTCAAGATTCTTCCAACGAAGTGAAAGCTATTCATTGTGCAAAAGAAGAGCACAAAATTAATTCTATCGACTATTCTTCCTTTGGTGTTATAGAAAGAGGTCCCAATTGATGGTTTTTTAACAGCTTTCAGGAATATTTCACTCTTTTTTACTTTTGCATTATGGGATTTCGCCTTTCCGCATTACTTCTTTTTGCTAGCCTTTGGAATTATCCTACTCCATTTATGCTTTCTTTGGCTTATAATCTCTCTTAATTTTGAGAAGATCGTTTTAGAATAAGGCAGCAAACTTCTAATTAGTTTCCTTTTAGCCAGGATAGGTGGCCAAAATACTATTCATTCCACATACTTAAAAAATATTGCCAATCAAGAAACACATATTAGTATATTGTTCAATCAGTGAAACAAAGAATACCATCGTCTAGTAATATGTGACACGCCAAAACTACATAATTTTGATAAAGCTAAAACTGAGTTGAAAAGGCATCAATTTTACAACTTGGGCAAAACGCCTTTGGTAAACAAAGGAAGAACAGTATCATAATAATAGACATTTATTCCAAGGGTTTTTCAATCTAATGTTTGGTGCTGACACCCGTTTCAAACCAGTTTTACGTGATTCTTTGTCATGACTATTGTATATCGGTTGGAAGGTGGGATTACTTTTAATTATAAAGGCTATGGTGGTGAAATCTTAAAAAACAAAAATATTTGAAAACTTTGAAACTGATGAACAAGTATCTATTATTGGGAATTTGAGGATTATTTAAAATAGGAAATTTCAAAGTTACTTTTGAAATACGTTAATGATTTAAAATAAAATTGAAAAATTTCATAGCTGATCTTGAGATGACGTTCCTGAAGAACCGACGTCATTCCCGTTGCAAAAATGGAATCGCAAGCTTCGTTGAAGAAGGGTTGGGCTTGTGAGATCGGTCATGTGAAAAATCATTTATCTAAATCAAAATTGATGATTTTTTTTTTAATTTCAAAGTATTTTAAAATTTTCATTTATAATTTTTCTTTAAATTAATTTCAGATTATCCAAATACTTTGGTATAGTATATTAAAATTTTCAACACAATAGCTTTCATATTGAAATGTAATTCCATAGCTCAACCAATGTAGTCTTGATAAAGAATGAGATATCTACTTATATATACAGTATCTATATACACACACACCCACACACTCAAAAACACACACACACACACACACACAATATATATATATATATATATGTGTGTGTGTGTGTATGTATATATATATATATAATATAAATATATATATAATATAATATATATATATACATATATATATATATGTGTGTATGTATATATATATATATATGTGTGTGTATGTATATATATATATATATATGTGTGTGTGTATGCATATATATATATATATATATATATATACATATATATACAAACACAAATTATTATGAATAAGGGTGTCTTCAGATATTCCATACATGTTCTAAAAATTCAACAATTCTGTTACCTATTTAAACTATCGTTAAAACCAGAAGTAAATTCTTTATCAAGTCGTCTGGTAATAAATATCTCTTCTGTTCTTGTCTTCGTGTCCATTTATCGTCTACAAGAAAAAATAAATCTCCTGCTTCCTGGTCATCGTCATACATTTCCTTTATCTATTCTGACAACCCCCCCCCCACCCCCCCCACCCCAAAAAAAGACTGTTCGAACAAGTGTTGATATCATTGGTAAATACCAAATAATTATCACAATAGGGGTACATTTTATTCCTATAACTAATTTTGACCATTCTCATATAGGCTATAAAAACACAAATGAATCATATGGGAAAAACTTTTTAAATTAATCAAATGTTTTGTAGTATTTATAAATCTAAATTTATATTCTAATCCAAAACTAAACCAACATATTTGCTACAGAAACCATATACTTCATTTCTTGCTAATCTTTTTAACTGACTGGGAATAATTAAGAATACACCTTATTTATAGTTTACTGTTTTTTTTTTTTCAGTTGCTCTTTTGTAAGTAATCTCTGAACAATTAATCGCTCACATAAATCTCTCTCTCTCTCTCTCTCTCTCTCTCTCTCTCTCTCTCTCTCTCTCTCTCTCTCTCTCTCTCTCTCTCTCTTCTTTTCAAAATTTCATCAAACAGGCTGACTCAGTATACTGGTAGCGATTTTCTCCCCGTCTGATAAATCATCTCATTATTGTTATCTCTCTGAAGAATAGATAAAAGGACAATCAAAGTTCTGTCTCCAAAAGCGTTTTTTCCCCCTTTCTTCCTTTCTTGGTAAAGAAAAAAGAATGGTGCACTTAAAAGGAATGAATTAATTCTCATATCTCTGTGTACACTCATTTTCGTAAAGAATCTTTTGTTTCGATTTTCTTCAAATCGCAACGAAAACTTATATTCTTTAAAAAATAAACAGTAAAGGAAATAAAATGGGACAATCAAATGTTTGAAAGAACAGATCTTATGTGGTATACAAGAGCAAGATTCTTATATGTATACTGTGATGGAAAAATCGATTGAAAAGAAATACTGAAAAGGAGTTTTAATATACAGGGTCAGTGCAATAAGGGTGTGAATAGCGCAGAATATGTTGAGGTATTCGATACAGCGCTGATGAGCTTTTTGTGTATGTTTATAAGCGACTACATGCTAGATGTATTACAGCATTACTGTTCAAAGCTATCATGCATGTTCCAACATCTAAATTGAATGGGACAGTGGTCTTTCTGGTGCTTTAATTTCTGGATTCCCTGTCTTAGTGGATATATATATATATATATATATATATATATATATATATATATATATATACATATACATATATATATATATATATATATATATATAATGTGTGTATAAAACAGAGAGACATGAAATGCACACGATAACATAAAAGATATCAGAAAAAAAAATTATAACCTAAAATCTTCATGTAACACAAGGTTCTGCCTAAAGGATTAGTTCGTTAGCAACATACCTTTCTCTAACAGGGTTATAACTCCACACATTCGACTAATTACCAGCTCCATACCTCCTATTAAATCCTTAGGTCAATGTACTCTCAAGTTATTTTTCCCAGGAATTTGTCTTGATAAAGTTTTCACTCAAGTTGAATCAGACTAAGATCTCTTACTAGTGACGTGATGGTTATAATCCACTTGAACAAACACACAGTATATACAGTATATATATTATATATGCATATTATTCCATATTGTATATATATATATATATATATATGTATATATATATATATATATATATATATAGTAAATACTATTTATACTGATACACCCATATTAACTTATATTTATATAAATATTCATATGTATATTTATCATAAATTATATATAAATATTCATATGTATATTTATCATAAATTATATATAAATATGTACACATCATATATATATATATATATATAATGTATATATATACACATGCATATATATATATATATATATATCTGTGTGTGTGTTTTATTACATCATCACAGGGTTTGGGCTCTCAAGACCAATGCCGTAAGCCGTTTTATAATCACATCAACTTGCAGATCGATGTAAACGATATAGTTATATTTCCCAATATACTGTAGATTTTCAAATTCATGAAGTTTTAGCCATGTTGTATAGCTCTACGGCTGGGGAGGTCAATCAAAGGCTACATGTAATTGGAGAAATCCTTGCAGCTATAAGTGTTTGGATATCAAGTTAATAGATAAGAAGAGAAAATTGAGGTAAAGTAGAAATTTATAGTAGGTGAAACTAAGGTAGAATAGAAAACTTAAAATATTCCCTTGAAAACACCTACGGTACATCGTGTGATGCGTACTGTAGGAGTTGAGGGCATTTACAAGATCGAGTGAAGTAGCCACCTTGTTTTTATTTACATGGTTTGAAATATAAGATATTATTAATTACTTTTAAAACAATGTAACTAAACCAAACAAACAAAAACACAATTGTGAGTTCGATATACTGTACACATATATATAAATATATTTGTATATATGCTGTACATATACACATGCGCAGATATGTATAACTATATATACATATATAAATATATATGTACACACATATACATATGCAGTATATATATATATATATATATATATATTACTGTATATATATTAATAACATATCATTGTCTTTCAATTTATTTCTGAAGGAGTCAGCCAGAATATATTACAGGTATTATTATACCTATTTGGTCAACGCATACTAATGGATTCTCAATGAAATACTCAAATATCCTTTATACTTCCATACTTTTAGGAAAACTTTTATATGAAAAGGATACCAAGCCCTTCCTGAAAACAGTATACACAATCTTTTGATTTAACTCTATATAAAAATAAGCGCCTGTTTATACAGCCTATGACATTAATAACAAAAAGACAAAAAGAACAGGTATTTCATGTACAGGAATATTCGCAGAAAGGTAAAAAGATTTAAAGGATAAAGGTGTCTAGTTTCAGTTAAGTTTCATCAGAATAAGGTCACCAGAACGTCAGTCGGACAAGCACAACACCACCACTGGTGCCCAACCACAGCAGTGGCCTCTCTAGTAAACAGCTTAAACCCACGACCTAAGCTGGGATCGATCTGCCGCCATGCAAATGCTATGCAAACACGTTACCACTATGCTAGTCAAGAAGCTAGTGCCTGTGTGGAAAATTAGACGATTAGTCGCATTTACAAGGTCAAATAAAAGGTCCACCATCCATTTGCTGGGATGCTGCTTTTTTGAGAAAAATAATCAAACTTCAGATAAGTGTTCAATACTGTTCAAATTATAAGTACACTGACCTCTGCAAATAAACAATTGAGTGAATTTCTCATTTACTTAACAATTTTTACGAAATGGGATTATTGTTCTCGTATCTGGTCTTCAGCTGTTGATTCTCATCTTAATTTGTTGGACAGGAACTTAAGGTCTATTAAATTTCTTATTCCTGATCTAGATATTGATCTTTGGCAACGTCGTTTAATTAGTTCATTATGTATGTTGCATAAGATTTTTCAAAATTCTTACCACCCTTTACATTCGGATCTTCCTGGACAGTTCCATCCTGTTCGTAATACTAGGCATGCAGTTAATTCTAATAGTCAGGCCTTCTCCATCACGAGGCTCCCTACTACACAGTATTCTAGAAGCTTTATTCTCAATGTGGGCAAGTTGTAGAATGGTCTTCCTTGTCAGGTAGTTGAATCAGTAGAACTTCAAATGTTCACACACTTGCAGCAACTGTTTTTTTATTGGACATGCTGACATAAGTCTTTTATAGTCTATATATGAATTATCTGTTTTAATGTTAATGTTTTTACAATATCATATTTTAATTTTTCATTACTTCTTCTATCGTTTATTTATTTCCTTGTTTCCTTTCCTCACTGGGCTAGTTACAACTAAGTTTGTAAGTAGTTATAATAATAATAATAATCAATGATTTTTCAAAGTTTTTTTTTTCATACACACTATTTAAAAAGCAAGCATAAATTCGAGGATTCTTGTTGCCCGAAGAATATTTTCATATACAACACATCAATTTCCCAGAAAAATTTGGACCCAGATAGACATGATCCGCAAATAAAACTAAAGTGCCTCTAATGAACTATGTAATTAATGGATGTTAGGAATCAATTAATTGTGGTAAATCACAAACTGAAGATGACTATGAACCGGCAACGTAATCTCAAAAGCATTGCCGAGAACCGCCAGGCTTCATGAAGATCCACTAATTAAGTATATGTACTTCTGTATGTATCCAGAATATATATATATATATATATGTGGGTGTGTGTGTATATATACAGTATATATATATATATATATATATTATATATACATATATATATTCATATGTATATATATACACACACACACACACACACACATATATATATATATATACATACATATATATATATACATATATATATATATATTTTAAAAAAATACTTAAATATTTGGTATCATAAACGCAGACACTAAAAAAGTAAAAATATATTATAAACAAAACCTTGCATACAAACTAACATGATAGAAACCTTAATCTAAAAGCTAAAATAATAAATAAAGATCAACTGAAATTATAATCACCACAACTAACTCACTTATTACCTTAATTACGCCACATCATAAAGCTGAAATCAACCCTCACTCGCCTCTTACTCTCCTCTTTAAAATAAGCATAATAACGACAAGCTACTCTTTCCAGGTAGAAGAAAAGACAATGAAACACGTCCGTAAAACAAAGATGAATCTCAGACAAACACGAGAGAAATACCATTAGCAAAACATCTTTGTCTATTGAGGAAACGTACAATTAGAGGAATTTAAAGCTGAACATCTCACTCGGTTGGCATTCATGGGGAAGATGATATTTGTCATTTTTTTTTTCTTTTTACCGCGGAAGGTTTTGAGAGAGAGAGAGAGAGAGAGAGAGAGAGAGAGAGAGAGAGAAGTATTCAATAAATACTTGAGAAAGCCAGAAAATAGTTAGGAAATACATTTTGCATTGCCACCTCCGTTAATGAGGTTATGTACTTGGTAATATTTGTTTGTTAAGAAGTTTACTCAAAAACTTATGTTTCAACTATTACAAAACATTAAACAAAAAGTGAACTGGAAAAAGTGACAACATTTTTGGAAAGATAAGAAGGATCTTTTGAAGACGGGGGGGGGGGGGGGGGGGGGGTGAATTGTTCACTAAATTCACTATTTCAACAAAAAAAAAAAAAAAAATAAATAAAGGTGTACGGCAAGATACCGCATATCCTCTCCTATTGAAAGATTCCATTTGCATCTCGACATATGACCGTTTCCTAATAATCAAAATATGGCCAGATTTAGATGTTGGTGAATGTATGTGTTTTGTGCACGGCAAATTTGCTGGTTTTGTTCAGATATTCAATGCATAAATAAATTTCCTAAACTATTTTCTGGCTTTCTCAAGTATTTATTGAATACTTCTCTCTCTCTCTCTCTCTCTCTCTCTCTCTCTCTCTCTCTCTCTCCTCTCTCTCCTCTCTCTCTCTCTCTCTCTCTCTCTCCTAGATGTTTCTAATAAACGAATGGAGATAGTTCATTATTTTCATTGCCCATATGGGAGTAAAAAATTGTTAATGTAAGAAAAGAGATAAAAAAACGGATCAAAATGAAGTGGGATGGGCTGATCAATTGGAAAGACTGGAAAGTCGTAATTTCTTGAAGACGAAATATCAATCGAGTTTCGGGTTGGACAAAAAACACGAGAATCTGATAAAGTTCTGCGTCAAAATGGGATTTTCAATAGGAGATGGTACGAAAGAGATAGTCTTTTAAGTGACCAACATACGTGGTAGGTGGAGGTAAGTGACGTAGTACGTTGGACAAGGAACACTACATGAACTTTTATGATATATTAAGCAGCTGATAATATATTATGTTTTATTAATTCAATTGGTAATGAAAGTGGTAGTGATTTGCCCTTTTATAGATTATTTGGCTCGGATATGGTAAATCTAAATAGAATTATAAGCGTACTAGACAGGGGGCTATGGGGGGGAGCTACAGCAGCCACCCACCACCCCAAGATTTGACCAGACTCAAACTTTTCGGTCAGCGAAAGCCAGTGCAGCAGGACTATTCAACTGTCAGATAGTGAATGCTAAAAATTGCTTGGATTTGCAGGCAAAATTTATTTGGGGCACAGAGAGTTCAGGCCACCCAGATGAGATGAATCCCGCACGCTTATGACTACATGACAAAGTCTTCAGATATGTCCTTCCACTCCCTTCTGTTTATAGCCCTTTCTATGCCAATCTATAACTTCAATCTCTTGGGAGTGTGAAAAGCATGCCCAAAACTATATCCATCTACCCCTCGCCATGATCTCATCCACATAAGGCACTTGGGTAATCTCCCTTATAGTTTCAATTCTAATCCTGTCTTGCCATTTAACTCCCAATACTCTGCACAGGGCTTTGTTCTCAAAGCTACAAAATCTGTTGGATATTGTTTCATTGTCATACCATGACTCATATCCAAACAGTAACACCAATTTCACTAAACTGATATACATTCTGATTTTCATATGTAATTTCAGGCGATTTGATTTCCAAACTTTAACTTAACCTAACCATTGTCTGATTTGTTTTGTTTTCAATACTACAATAAACTCAAATTCTAAAGATCCTGTATTAGAGATCATGGTTCCTAAATATTTAAATGGTTCCACTCATTAATCCTCTCTCCTTCTAATGATATTTCTTCTTCCATTGCATATGATTCCAGAATCTTCTTTCTGTACCTGTCAATACAGAAGGAAGATTCTGGAATAGGCCATCATAAATCCAAACAAATACAATGAACTTATCGGGCCGGGCAATGGAAAACTGACATTGTGGACAACACCCTTTTAAAACCCGATTATAGAAAAAGATAATCCACCGAGACCGACCACCAGATTTACATAAAAGGTCAAGACATCCTCCGATCATATCAAGAATAATAAAGGACGCACACTGGATGTAAATTTAAATGGGGCTAATCCGTCCAGCACTCAATGCAAATATTTTAAAACAATGGAAACACCCTTTTGCTTTCATATATAAAACTCTCACTGTCCACTCCTTTCTCATTTTTACTGAACACCTTCAAGAAGGCCAATATGTATTGGTCGAATTACTGTGATTTATTTCTATTTCCTTTGTTTCTTTTATGGCCCTTTTTGAAAAACTGGAAAGTCGTAATTTCTTGAAGACGAAATATCAATCGAGTTTTGGTGTGGACAGGACACACGAGAATCTAATATACGGATAACTTGAATTTCAAAAAAATTACGTCATAAACATTTCTACTAAAATCATAATAAATAATCAATCATTAATGTCCTAATTCAGTTAAATTAATATCAAGGCAGGGATGCAATGTTCATTTATATACCTAGAATTGAATATATAAAAAAATAAATACAAATAAATATGAAAATATTCTCAAAAGGAATTTTCAGATATCATAAAAATTTATGTAATCTAATTTCTGATTGCCAAAGAGGGAATGGCAGGTGCCCTAAAAAAAGACCGATATTCGATTACACAGGACGTTGATAACGTCAGTATGTGAAGAAAGATAAAATCTAGAATCAAAGGGAAAGTTTACGAATTATTCTGTTTATAGATTATGCTGAAGATACAGGTTGTGCATTTAACACTCACTTTACACTCCATATATATATATATATATATATATATATATATATATATATATATATATATATATATATATATATATATATATTTGTATATACATAAGCTAAATTAATATATTACATAAACACATATATGTGTATGTATGTATGTAATGTATGTATGTATATATATATATATATATATATATATATATATATATATATATATATATATATATATATATATATTACACGTGTATATATATGTATATATATATGTGTGTGTATGTGTATATGTACATTTTATATACACATATATCACCAATATAACAGTTTTCAATATCGATTTCACTCTACTTTGAGAATAACAACTAAATTTAGAAAAGAATTTCGTTCCCACGGTTGAGTGAATTCCATATTTAAGATTATTTTTGCCTTAATATCTGAAAGTATGGAAATATAGTGTGTTGTGTATATATATATATATATATATATATATATATATAATATATATATATATATTATATTATATATATATATATATACACACATATACACTGGAACGCAAAAGCGTCAGCCCCAGTAAATAAAATTCAAGACAACAAAATGGATGAGGTAGAGAAGAAAATGATCAGGCGGATGTGTGGAGTAACAAAAATCAACAGCATAAAAACCGAATGGATAAGAGAAGTGATAATTCGGAACAGACACTCACTGACTCCCTTTGTAAACTACAAAAAGAAGGCAAAGTTGACCTAATATCTATAGCTCTTAGTACGCAGGTTAAAACTTCTTGAACAGGGTCCAGAATAAATGCATTCAGATACTCGGCAGTTAACCTATGAAATAGACGATATCTGCTCAATAATTCATCATGAAGACACTAATACATAAACAAATGGATCTTATATTCAATGAGCACCTAAATTCTAGACTAAAGAACGGTCCTTTTGAACACCGAAAGCAAAGTGCAGTGTGTAATAACTATAACACAGCCTATGTTAGGCTATTAAGGACCTGCATAGTCCATAAAACTCACAATGGTTCATAATGTCCCAGATCACTTGCCTGAAATATAGGTTGGCTAGGGTTGAAAACAGCACCACTACTCCAATAAATCCCCACAAGTTGTACTTTGCAGCCATGTGCTAAATTCATTGATATCTAAAAACCTAAAAAGCCTATTTACTGAAGGGCGACCATTTATATTTTCTTAAAGAAATTCAAGAACTATGGGACCAATCTCTTGATCCTTAAAAAACTGTTGAGAGATTCTGATGGCAAGCAAGATGAGAGTCATTTTTCTCTCACACAACGTAGAAATTTTCCGATAAAGGAGTGGCAATGGAATTACCCCCATGGAGTTCAGTTTGTCAACCAGTACTGAAAAAGATAGAAAATTTTTGCCCATCGCCATGAAACAAGAATCTATGCCAGAAATACTTTCAGCATCATCACAGCCACCAGAAGATCTATCAAACCTAAGGTAAGAATCTGGCAGATGCCCGCAAAATTATTTCAGTCTTTAATTTTTCAATCAAAGGTACTATGGAAAATATCTCTCCTTACTTGATGTCATCATCGAGTAACAACAAATCTCATAAAAATATCACATTCTTTTACTCAAAAGCTAAATATAGACTTGCTATGTAAGGACTAGAGAACATTAAACAAATCATTATTAAAGGTTGCCGTTGGCATCTTCACTAAAAAGGTTTTTCTTCACTATTAGTTCTGAAAAACTCCATACGAAAAACTGGAAACGTCTGAGACAGATATTCACAAACAATACATATATCAGCAACATGACACAAGACCAGATATGGAAGAGAAAGGGGGAATTCTATACAAGAGCCCAGGATACTGGAATAGATACCCTAAATATTATAACCTTCCAAATAGGACAACTATAGGACGGTCTACAACCAAGAAGCAGGACGCCGTTTGGAAATCGTCACAAACAGTATAACAATTAAAAATATATTAACCAACGAAGCAGACGCCGTTTGGAAATCGTACAAACAGTATAACAAATAAAAATATATTAAGATATTTAGTGAGGATCTTCAGTCATCCCAACGTGGCAGCTGCCATTTTATAATGAGGAGCATAAGCATTCCCAGTGGACCCAATAACGAA
>NC_090746.1:83294377-83296877 GCF_036898095.1 Palaemon carinicauda
GGCAGTTTTGATCAGACAGTTTTTCTTATGCAATATATTTGGATTCGGACTTACTTCAATTTAATCTAGGCCTTTACATGCACTACATTAGAAAGGCAAACAATTGCTTTAAATTGCTCAAATCTCGACCTTTTAATTTCTGTAATGGTTGTATTACAAGTAGGACTTTTAGGTTTAAGCTAATAGCACAGTTATCGTCAATAAGTTTCATTCCTATATGGACTTTAATATCTTACTATTGCTCAAAATTTTAGAATTAGACCACGTAGCACACATGTTCCACATACCAGTTTTAGAAAAATACACTAGTAATTTGTTTTTTTCTATTGAGGTAAGTCTTGCTGAGAGCTGCGGATATCGAGGAACTTGGGCTTAAGAGTTGATGACCATAAATGAAGCAAAGCAGTTTTAAGAAAGTCACCATATATAGCATTAGCATCACAAAAAAAGGACTATGGCTATTAAAATGTGACTTTTCATACTAATAATATGCATATTATCCCTCCTAATATTCACCCATAGCTTTAGATAATATCTTATTGGTCTAAGTATTTCAAATTACAAAATCATCAATTATTTCTATATCAATTACACATTTATGTTTGTCACCAATAATAACGTTTCAAATATATTTCAGGCCTAAGTTATAACCTATCTGTACCTTACCTAACCTAGCCTAGTACGTCTCACCTAACTAGAAGACTTGGAACCTTGAACTAACAACATCTCTTAACTGTTGGTTGGAGGGCAGTTCTGATCTCCCCTTTAATATTGCAGGTTCACTTTCTACTTACCAAAGTTTGAGATGCCTGGAAAAAATATCCACATCTGTTTCTCTTCACAAATTTTGGTATTCACTATTCGACGAATTTTACTGCTTCACATCTACATCCAATGTCTTTTTCCTGACCTTTCACCCACAACCCATGAGGATATTCAGCAGCCACAGAGACATAACACACCCTGGTTTCAGACTCATTTCAATACCAGACCAATTGCTCTACTGGCTGTGTACTCTAATAGATGCTTCATTGGAATTCTAAAAATGTTTAAATTGATCTTAACATCATCTATACCATACATTCTCAACACTCACTATATATTATGGCCTTTACACTAATTTGATCAAATATTTCTTCTACGTCGTAATGACATATGCTATGTTTTATTTTACACCCATGTTTGCCATATACATCTTTTTCCCTTTAATGCTTTCAAAATTTACTTTCTTCTTTAGCCAAACCCACACTACTAGTCCCCTTTCAGTCCCTCTCCAACTTCTCATATTTTATAAATAAAAATCCTACCATACATCTTTCTTGACATACTATGTAATATTAAATCTATATAATTAATTCAACCACCTATATCATCTTCATATTTATACATTTTAACAATTATTCATCCCACTCATTCCTTTGGTACCTTCCCCTTATCCAGACATTCCTTTCAAAATCTGGACAGCCGCTTAATCTACTCTGCAGAATATTTTTTTGTTTTGTCATTACATCACATTATGTCTTTCCTCTCTTCAACTTATTAATCACCTTTCTTACACCCTCAACAACCACTTCCACGATCACTATTGGTCTTTTACTAACCCTTTCAAGCCTTGCATAACTCAGTTATGCTTCTGCAACAGCTTTAACATTCAAGAAAAATTCCAAATACTGAATACTTATTCCATCGAACAAGTCATACATTCACGTTTGACAAAATCTTTCCAACTGCAGATTTTATTCTATGATATACATTAATTCATTAACCTTTCTCTCTCCATTTACCTCCCAGTGAAGAAAAAAATTTGTTATTCTCATTAATTTTTTTTCAAACACCCCCTATGCTTAGTAGTGACCATCTGTATCTTTCGCTCTTAATTCTTTACAACTCTACTGATCCTTTTGTATACCTTCTTCTGTTATTCTCTTCTATCATGCAACTGCTACAATGACCTCCCTTTTCCTTGCTAACTTTTTATCGCCTGATTCCACTATTCACTATTTTCATACTCTCTTCCTATCCTCTTTCAACCACAAAGACTTCTTGCTAGCCTTGTGGCCCGCTCATATAATCTTAAAAATTCTCCATCTATTCCTTACAACTCTATCCTTTCAACCCTATCCCATAGTTCCCCCATTTCTTCCTGATATGCTCTTCATACATCCCTTTTGTCTAACTTACTTTGTCGTAATTACATTTAATGTCACATTTCCAAACTTGTCACATCAACCTATATACAAATTCACTTTGGCTTTAAACAAATAATGATCAAATATATCTCCAGCCACTCCTCTTTTAACCATGACATAAAAAAAAACTTGGAAACAATTCTCATAAACATTTTCTGTATATATACCTTTTAATTTTCTCCTTTTGAGACATATAATTAGGACTCTTACAAAATACTTTTCCACAATGATCTCTCCATTCACATTTACACCACTGACAAGATAATTACCAATAATCCCATCTACTTCTCCGTCACTTACCTTGAAAAACT
>NC_090746.1:83304377-83329377 GCF_036898095.1 Palaemon carinicauda
TAATTACCTCAAATCTCCGTCAACCAATTCCTCTACTCCTCCAGTAAACCTTTAAGACTATATGCCGTAAGTCTTCGAGAGAGAGAGAGAGAGAGAGAGAGAGAGAGAGAGAGAGAGAGAGAGAGACTCGTAAATATTTCAAACCTTCCTTACGACCCTATTACTATCTCTACAGGCTTGGTGTATTCTTCGTCCACCAACTACAAACACTTGCCTCACTTCCCTTTTATCAAATTCAGTGAAGAGCATTCATGTTCACAACTCCTCACCACTTGTCAAGAATGCTGAGAAGACCTAAATGAAAGCAATAAACAAATATGTACGCCGGTAATACACACTTGCCTACCTACCTACATAAATACGTCCATACATAAAACGCATAACTAGAGATATAATTCAAAGTTATTTCGCTCACAAGACTAAGTTCACTTTCAGAGAACAGGTTTGATACAAAACATTCAAACGTTTAAGAGATATTTTGTGGTGCTTGGTTCACATGGATATTTCTGTAGGGTTGTGGCGGCCTATGTGGTAACGTCCCTGACTGGTGATCGCCAGACTGGGGTTCGAGTCCCGCTCAAACTCGTGCATGCCTTTAGTGTCTGCAACCTCATCATCCTTGTGAGGTAAGGATGGGGTGTTTCGGGGAGCCTATAATTTTATCTGGTGAATCATCAGCAGCCATTACCTAGCTCTCCTTGGTCCTAGCTTGGGTATGAGGGGGCTTACGTGCAGATCATATGTATATATGGTATGTCTCTGGGATATTTTCTTGATTGTCTTGCATGATAGAGCAATTTCACTGTCCCTTACCTCTACCCTTGATGAGTAGAGATGAAAAGGATAGTACTGTGCACACACAATGAGGGTGTCTTAGTTTGTCAGTGTGTACAATAAAATATTCGGTTAGGATAGCTGAAAGGAACTTAAAACCACAACCCCACCAAGAATAGAATTTTATTTAATAAAATATGTACTTAACTCGAATTTTTTTTTTCTTTTTTAAATAAGTGTTCCCCCAAATATATCATCAATATAACAACTTAGTTATCAGAAATCTTGTGGTTCATTGTGTTCAAACTAAGCTTGCTAGACAAAATTACATCATATCATTATTATTACCGTAAATCTATGCGGTTCCTATTTCTTTTTTCCCTTTTTTGAATTAGGGCAACTGAAATTTTCTTTCACTAGAAACTATCTCTTATTCCAAACTTTGCGAAAACTAAAAACACATAATGGTAGTTGTTAAAGGAGAAAAATATTTAATACTTTTTCTCTACTAATTAACTTAGTGTAGATTTAATGGTTTTGTTGCTAACTTTATCTCCCTATGGATCACACTCACAGCATCCAAATAAACGCCATCAATTATTCAAATATCAAAGAAACTGTAATATCACTTTCGGTGCATTTCAAACTAAGGTAATTTTCTATAAATATTATCATGCTTATCACACACTTACAAATAATAGGAGGCGATCATTCACAAAGAAAACATGATGACAGACACAGAAACACACACACACACACGCACACACACAAATATATATATATATATACACAGTATAAATATATATATATATATATATATATATAAATATATATATATATATATATATATATATATATATATACATACGTACATACATATATATATACATATATATATATATATATATATATATATATATATATATATATATATCCAATTCAATCTTAATACAATCTTATACCGCAGCGTTCCCTTTCCCATTTGAGGCCCAAGGGCTTCCATCATTTTGTTTTTCTACGTAGCACTGCAGGAGTCCTCGCAATCTACATTGGAATGTTGATAAAAAGGCTGAAACAACCTCCATACCCCCTTTTAACCGGGTACTCAATGGATCTGTTCTAAGGGACACTTTTGAAGAGGAATTCAAGATCAAGGAAAGTGATGGTGATGGTGGTTCTGAGTTCGTGCTTTGAACAAGATTGGGGGTGCCCATTTAGCTCGGAAAAGTTTCCTAATCGCTGATTGGTTGGACAAAATAATTCTAACCAATCACCTAGTAAGAAACTTTTACGAGCTAAAGGGGCATCCCCTGCGATTCAGTGCATATGAGCCTCAGAAAAAAAAAAAAAAAAAAAAAAAAAAAAAAAAAAAAAGTATAGTAGGTGAGGTTGAATGAAAGGCATGAAGATTTATACAAACATTTTTACGCTTGATAGGCGACGGTGGGAAATTAGCTAAGCTTGCGGCAGAGCAGGTTTCCAGCTCCTAGGGATTTTTGCTCCTTCCCTAACCTGAGAAAATTAACTTTTTGTCAGATATTGTTCCTTGCAATGATCTGTAATATCTCCATGGTTCCCCGGAATTTTCCTGAAATTTGCTTCATGCTGCAAATTGGTAGTTATTTTGGGCAGATAGTTCTCTTATTCTAAACTCAGCAGATAACGATATCTGGGCTGTTGAGTTTCTTATCCGGGAAGAAAAAGCATTAATTGGAAAGCATTAATTGGAAAAAAGAAAAAGAAATTTTTTTTTTTTTGTAAAGATATTCAATAAAAAAAAACTCAATTCAACACACTCAAAATACTATAGAGTAAATATATTTGATATTGCAGTAATTTATTTCTGTTTTTTTTATTTCTACAAATATATAAAAGATCTAATTTATTGTTGTTATTGTTCTTGAAATATCTTACTTTGATTGCTCATTACTTATCTTGTAGTTCATCTATTTCTTTATTTAATTTCCTCACTGAGCTATTTTTCCCTGCTGGAGCCCTTGGGCTTATAGCATCAAGCTATTCCAACAAGGGTTGCAACTATGCTTTTAATAATAACTAAAACTCTTGACCTATATTTCACCCTATTTTCCAATCCTTCAGACGTAAATCTACTTCTTTCAAGGTATGCAATCAATTCACATGTTTAGCAGAGTGCTATATGTGGCGATCTATGCACTCTTAAATTGCATCAAAGGGTACAAATGCTTATAATTCGACTGGATGCGCCAAAACAACATAATAAAACATGCAGTTTGATAACAGTAAAGCTATTGTGTTTAATGTCCTGTAGACATGTTTGGGTCACATTTCAGGGGAATAGAGTAAATAAAAAAAATCTAACAATAAAGAGCTCCCGTTTTACATTTGTTTCACGTCCTTCGGTTAAACCATTAATACTTTACGCATTGAAATATACCTCATTGACAATATTACTAATAACAAATATATATATATATATATATATATATATATATATATATATATATATATATATATATAGATATATATAGATATATATATATATATATATATATATATATATATATATATATATATATATATATATATACACATAAAAGGGATCAAGATATCCTAAGTTCCCCTATTCTTATTATTTTCTAAAATGTTGTCCACTGTAACCGAAGAAAATACTCATCTTAACACTTTGTAACATGTAGACTGCTATTCTAAGAAATAAGAGCAATAACATTCTGTGGTCGCTAAAGGAAATACGGGAAGTAAATAGGCTATATTGCTTATCCCTATTTAGAATTATGGTGGAAAGATATAAGTGGAAATACAAAAATATAACATATTAATCTAATTATCATTAATAAGATTTCATATAACTATTTTCAGGAAGATATTATTTTAGTGGAGACAATAAAGAAATAATAACACATTAATGTGACTTCCTACCTAGCCTTTAGCTTAAAGCAAGCTTAAAATTAAAAATGGTCCCTCCGTTTGTTGGTACATATCCTCTCTTCCTCCGAGGCCAGTGTTCAAAGGATTTTTAAGATTCGGAGGTATTTTTAACTTAAGTACAACAGTTGCATGGAAGATGCTTCACTGGTTTGCTCTGTAAAAATAATTCTGGAACATTTACAAGCACTTCGAATAATAAATAAAGAATAAATAAAGTGAATAAATAAAGAAATAAATGAAGATAAAACAACACTGTTCCAGTCCCTCGCGTGAGTCCTAGACTCTCAGGGCTAACGTGAAGCGTGTAACTGCTCAGGACACGAAGTGCTTGCAACACTTCACATATTAATTGTGTTTTCCTTTATAATTTGTTTGCCAGCCTTCAAGCCTTATATTACAGGCTATTTGTTTTAGTAAATTTAATTGACAAAGTTTACTTTTCATATACAATTGACATGGGATAAGGCAGTAAAAATAATAAGAATGGTGTTCATTTTTTCTTTTTTCTCTCCCAAACACACACACACACACACACACACACACACATATATATATATATATATATATATATATATATATATATATATATATATATGTACACACACACACATATATATATATATACACACATATATATATATATACATATATATATATATATATATATATAGATCACTTTATCAGTTCACTTATCTAAAACTGAGCCATTAATTACATGCACACAAACAACTGGGGATGGGCCTAATAAAATGGAGATTTCAAGGAAGAAATAAATGCTAATGACTTGCAATGCAATCAACGTCCTGAGGCTTTTAGCTCCCTTCTTTCTGCATTCTCTTTCTTTGTTAGGACCCATTTCATGATTTAAGAATTGAAGTCTGTGGAGTATATGCAGTTCGTTACTTCATTTATCAGTTTCTGTCCCCATTCAGTTAAAGCGACTGAAACTCATTACAGAGGAGGTCGCATTACTAATGAGTAAGGGACAATTTATTCAGATACTAACTACTGCAATTTTGTTTCCAATCAAAGATAAACCATTTTAAAAGGATATTCTAATAACTACCAATTTCAACACTACTTTCTCTTATGCTGTATGCCACAGTGGTTCCCGAAGACGTATGCTGGCCCAAAGAAATCAGGGGTTAACAAACCAACACTATACTCAAGTCCACGACCGGAAACCTTACATGAAAATAATCAATTGGCGGAACACAAATTGTTCAAAAGGAGAACAACTACGGCAGGCTTATAAAAGCTGAATCTGTAAGCATCGCCCTCCATGGGCCAACTTTGAACATCCAACGGTATTCTAATTATACGCTTCCTTCAAGCAAATAGCGATAGGGATAATCACTGTAGTGGTGCAAGTCCGAGTGTCAGTCTATGAGTGTACGCGCCTCTATGTATATACAGTAAGTATATAATTCGCCATTATCCTTCATAATCTAAGGATCTCTGAATTTTGAAACATTTCACCTTTTCATTTAAAAATAATTAATCATAATCTTTGTAGAACCTCATAAATAAAAGGAATTGTAAAGTTCTGTTAATGAATAATAACTTGTCAAAGACAGTTTTGCTGAAGAAATGCTGTAGTGAACAGAATAAATTAAGAAAAGGAACAATCATCGTTTCTTTAACCAAAAGGCTTACACCAGAAAACTTGAAGCTGAGAAAATACAAGGATCCATGAAGGAAACACATTAACCTCAGTAAGGCAATCGTCTTCAATGAAAATTATATATATATATATATATATATATATATATATATATATATATATACATATATATATATATATGTGTGTGTTTGTGTGTATGTGTGTGTGTGTTTGGATGTGTATGTATAATGACTACCTCAAAATAGAGAAACATATTTTCCCTCAAATAAATAGATTCATCCGCATAAGGCATTAGTAGATATGTAAATATGCATACATATTTAAGCGAAAAACTTTACCCCAAAACAGCATACATAATTATGCACCTCAAACGAAGTCATTAAAACTATTTCGGTATGTAAAAGGATCTCAACATTGAACTGCTTATGTATAGATAGACGGGTCGAAATGAAGTTTACATTTACTTCTCCCCCAAGCCTCCTTCTCTCCTCATCTTCTCGGCCCATTCAGCCCAATGCCTTTGTCAGATACAAATTGTAGCGTTTCAACTGCTGGGGTGGCCACAGATGTGGCCCTGGCCGCTTGTCCTGTCCCAGCTGCTGGCAAAGCCGATGAAAATGTGGAGAGAGAAAAATTGATCGCCTTTTATGGAATTCAAACCCCTTTTGCACTTCTCTAGGCCACAAAATCACTCTCGCACAAGTTTTCTTCTCGACCTGTCTCTCATCCGACTGGTCGAATGATGTATATAGGAATCAAGTCACAGGGTCTCTAGCTCGATAAAGTTTCATCTCAAAGGCATCTTGTCTTTCAGATAAACATTACGAGCAAAGGACAAAATAATGTTTCAATTTATTTATCATTTTGCAGTCACAGAGACATCGAAGAGTAATGTTACATTTAATATTATGGCTTAATTTTCCTTATTTCATTATCAAAACCAAAATATTATTTTTCATGAAACATGTACCAACCGTGTGTCACACGATCGTACAAAATGATCTGGATAACTGGACACGAGATGTCTAAATCAATATGCATTTTTGCCATAAAAACAAAGCCATGCAATTTGGTCATTTAACATAAATTCATCAGTATTCTCTATTTTCCTATTATTTTCCACTCTCTCTCTCTCTCTCTCTCTCTCTCTCTCTCTCTCTCTCTCTCTCTCTCTCTCTCTCTCTCTCTCTCTCTCTCTCTCTCTCTCTATATATATATATATATATACACATATATGTATATATGCAGATATATAACATATATACAAACAGCCACATTATTTATAAATACATATATATACAGTATATATATATATATATATATATATATATATATATATATATATACACGTACATATATATAATCTTTCTCTCTCTCTCTCTCTCTCTCTCTCTCTCTCTCTCTGTATATATATATATATATATATATATATATATATATATATATATATATATATATATACAGAGAGAGAGAGAGAGAGAGAGAGAGAGAGAGAGAGAGAGAGAGAGAGAGAGAGAGAGAGAGAGAGAGAGCGGAAGGTTAAAGTGATTATCGCCCACATTAGTTGAGTTACATACAACCTTAGCTGAGTGGTGAAGTTTGCTAGGTCCGTAAATAGCTTTCGGCCCGTCCAGAACTAGCGTCAGTTGGATTAAAGAAACTGAAAGTGAGCTACATGCAAAAAGCACACGTACCTATATCAATGTATGTGTATGTGAGTGTGTACATGTGCATATGTATGTCGACTGTATAAGTGTAGTTCCGTGCAATAGATGACCTATTATATTGAATATTTTAATTTTTATTATTATTATTATTATTATTATTATTATTATTATTATTATTATTATTATTATTATTACAAGGTAAGATAAAACCATAGCTGGATAAGCAGGATGCTATAAGCCAAGGGAAAATAGCCCAGTGAGGAAAGGGAACATGGAAATATATAAACTACAAGAGAAATAATGGACAAATAAAATAAAATATCTTGAGCACAGTAACAATATTAAAATTGATCTATCATACATATAAACTATCAAAACATCAAAAAAGAAAAGGAAGATATATCAGATAGAACAGTGAGCCCGAGTGTACCCTCAAGCAAGAGAACGCTAACTCAAGACAGTGGGAGACCATGTTACAGAGGTTTTGACACCACCCAAGACTAGAGAACAATGGTTTAATTTTATAGTGTCCTTGAATAGCTGCTTACCAGAGCTAAAGATAAATGGATAATCGATAATCCGTTTCCGCATTTCCTTTGCTACTGGGGCAACCTAACTATTATTGCCTCACTTAGAGACACTTGAATGAATCTTGACTTCTTTCATTTAAACATCATATACAATTAATACATCTTCCTAACATTTGAATTACAATCTTTTGATACTACTTTAGCAATAAAATTCTTCTTCTGACAAATACTCAACTCAAAGCAAATCTTCAATGTCATATTGACAATAAATCTCTACATAAATTTTATGCCAGCATTTAGATGTAACACAATAGGTAATGTAAAAAGACAGAAATCTAATGTAACTGATTACGTGACGATGATATCACAGTCAGGAATCAGTAAATCGAAGTGCTGCGTCACTCAACACGATGGATACGTCAAGATGGGGACAGAATGTCACGCAAGCTCGTTCGCATCATCTGAAGACGTGATCTAATACGACGTTTGTGGGATTAATTATTGGATGAATTTGCTTGTAAAGTCAAGAAAAAAGATATCCCGAGATGCAAGGGCTCTCTGATCGGTGTCGTCGTAGTGACGAAGATAAAACTTTCCTAACTAATGGATTGGACGAAAAGGAAATGTGTCAGTAAAACTAAATAGGAATTCAAATTAAGATAAAACGGAGGCAAATTTATTCAAGTTCATATGGGAAGTAGAAATATTTGAGATCAATTTTCTTAACTGCAACATAAACACGTTTACAGTAAATCAAAGGTAAATGTATACAACTCTATTCAGTCTTTCACATACACACTTTCTTAATTAATCAAAATCTCTTTCGTTCGTTTGGTATCTCTTACTAATTTGTGAATCCTTGCACAACAAATATTAAAAACAAATAACATACATTTGGACTGAGAACAAATGGCAGAGGCAGATATATCTACGTTCAAATAATAGAGCCGAAATATAAAATATATGATCATACAAATACGAAAACTAACAGTATTATTCACACTTTCTTTTTCAATTAAAATCTCTTCCCTTCGTTAGGCAACTTTTACTAATTCGTGAATCCTTGCACAACAAATATTAAAAACAAATAACATACAATTGGGCTGAAAACAAATGGCAGAGGCAGATGCGTTTGCGTTCACACAATAGAGCAGAAATATAAAATCAATGAGTATAAGAAAACAAAAACAGTATTATGTGTAATCAAACGGAGTTTTCTTTTAAGAGCGATGTTAAAAAATCAATAGCGGAAAAAAAAGTTCATAGAAAGGATTCTTGTGTCAGTGTGAAGAGCGAGAATGATTTCCCTCCTCGGTATTGGTTGGGACCGAAGAAATCTTTTGAACCCTCTTGAAAATGTCAGGGGAAGGCAGGCAGTAGCCAGTTGTTTAGAAAGGAAAGCCAGCGCGAAGAAACGTCCTGGAAGAAGCAATAGAGAAATACAGCTATCAATTCTTTTTATTTTATCCTATTTCATGTGTTGTATTTCTATCTGCTGCTTTACCTCTGTACAACATTTTCATAGAATAGGTATTGCGTTTTCAGTGTTAGTCATACTTAAAATTTTACTCTGATTGAGCATGATTTCTCTTCACTAGTTCATTAAATAACAAAAGAAACAACTAACAATCGCATCGCAATTTAAAATAACTAGAATATACAACGTGAAACATCATCATGTCCACAGTAATCTATCTATTTACGAAGTATGTTTGTTTCATTTTCTTGCACAAATTGCAATCCAGACCTTATAAATAAGTTGAAACTACATTTATTATTATTATTATTATTATTATTATTATTATTATTATTATTATTATTATTATTATTATTATTATTATTATTATTATTATTATTATTATTATTATCATTATTAGCTAAGCTACAACTAGTTGGAACAGCAGGATAGTATACACTCAAGGGGCCCCATCAGGGCAGAATATCCAGTGAGGAAATGAAATAAAGAAATAAATAAACTACAAGAGAAGTAATAAACAACTAAAAGAAATTATTTTAAGAAAAGTAACAACTATAAAATAGATCTTTCGTATAAAAACTTCAAAAATACGGAGGGAGATAAATAAGATGGAATACTGTGCCCAAGTGTATCCTCAAGCAAGAGAACTCTACTCCAAAACAGTGAAAGACCATGGTACAGAGTCTAAGGCACTACTCAAGATTAGAGAACAATGATTCGATTTTGGAGTGTCCTTCTCTTAGAAGAGCTGCTTACCATAGCTAAAGAGTCTCTTTAACTCTTAACAAGAGGAAAGTAGCCACTGAACAATTCCAATGCAGGAAACCTCATGAGCGAAGAAGAGTTTGGTGATCTCAGTGTTGTCAGTGTATGAGGAAAGAGAGGAATATGAAAAGAATAGGCCAGACTCTTCGGTGTATGTGTAGGCAAAGGAAGTATGAACTGTAACCAGAGAGAGGGATCCAATGTAGTACTGTCTGGCCAGTCAAAGGATCCAATAACTGTAGAGTGACGGGTGGCTAGTGCCCTGGCCAACTACTACCTGTATAGGTAGTAGATGGGTATAACTAAAAGAAATTAATAACACTAGTTCTCCAAATACTGCTTTCGCTAGTCAGTCAAAATAATCATTATACGAAAATTACATTTAGAATGATTAAAATATGGATTTTGTTGATAATGCCAAACAACCAATCACATGTGTAACTGCATATTTTTTTTTTTTAAATTAAGATCAGGAAATTATTTTACCTTAATGTTTCCTTGTCCTAATGGCTTCACTATTTTCAGATCTTTTTCTAATAATGTGAATTAGTATTTCTGGCAAAAATTTGTTAAGTTTTCTTCATTTAAGACTTTTTTGTTGTAGATAATGACATTAAGTACACATTCACGAATCTGAAACTACACTACGTAGAACAAAGTTAGCCTTTTAGTGAAAAGTAGGAAAAGAACATAAAAAACCATAATCAAAGAAAATCAGACTTTTGTATACACATGTGAGTATACATAGGAAAAGGTTACATAAAAAATTTACACAGTAACTTGATTTACTAATTATCAGCGTTATAAATCGAGTTATGGAAATCTTGATACAAAAAAAAAAATAAAAAAAAATGAACACACTAAAGACCTTTCAAGGAACTCTATCAATAATAAAATGCACTAACTTATTAGTTCCAATAAACATTTCACGTCGTAGTTTTAATGTGTCTGGATATAAATGAGGATATAACATCGATTTTATGGGGTAAAGTTAATAGATGATTGTGATAAGTGAAATAACCCCATCACTTTTCAATTATTAAGCCATTAATAAAGAACTCGCTTGTCATTAACTACAATTTATTTATTTTTGATATCAGAAGTGTAAAGAAGACACTCACCAGCATTTTGTCTTTCAACAAGAAAACACTTTTACCAATGTAGTATAAAATGTTTTAAGGGTAAATAAAGAATTACTCGTCAACGTTCCCTCGAGAAGAAAATGTACCAGACATCACAATTCTGCAGCAAGCTTGGATTTTCTCTTTCCCGTTAACGGGCAGCTTTCGAAGAATATATGAAAAACACTTGAAAGGGGGAATAGAAATGAGAGAGAGAGAGAGAGAGAGAGAGAGAGAGAGAGAGAGAGAGAGAGAGAGAGAGAGAGAGAGAGATATATATGGGGGTGGTTGAAAGGGCTGCAATATATACCAGAGGAGCATAATGCTATCATTATCATGATTATTTTCGCTATTTTTACTAGCCTAGTTGTCAAAGAGGACTTTCTACAAGCCCAAAGGGCCCATCAAGAAAAATATTCCGGCTTACAAAAGTAATGACAGAAGAAGCTATGAAACAAAATTAAAAAAGAAATACAAATGTTGCGCAAATACCACATGAAATATGAAACAAGACTTATTGACCTGATAAAAAAATAAATACTCAAAATTTTAACATCTGAAATTCCAATGATTCAATTATAAAGTTAGGAAGATAATTCCACAACTTGGTCAGAGCCTCAATAAAACGTATATTGTACGGTATAGTAAACAGCTTTATGAAAGAAATGGTAAAATTATAGGAATTAATCACATACCTAGTATCAAGTAATAAATGGTATAATCTGGGAAGACTAGAATGCAAAAGATATTTAGTATTAAGAAAACATCTATTTTTCATGCACAATAACATAATTGAACAACTGATAATAAACTAATATCCAGATCAGGGATAAATAGTTTAATAGATATAACACTACTATCCAACAATCTAATCTGACTATCAAATTCAAAAGTTGGTAAAGTAAATTTATTGCTTGTGATTATCAATATACGGTATAAAATCTTTTAGTGGAGAGAGAGAGAGAGAGAGAGAGAGAGAGAGAGAGAGAGAGAGAGAGAGAGAGAGAGAGAGAGAGAGAGATAAATATGACACGCGCTGAATAGATAAACGAGTTTGTAACTCTTCTGTATGTATAGGTTACAATTCAGGTATTTTATATTATTGTATTAAATAAATCAAAATACCATATTACTCAGCTGACACATTATACACCGTCATTATTGCTAATGAAGTCAAAACATCCGTTTAAGATAAGATTTAAAATGAAAGATTACATTCCATTATCAGCTATGATTTGATTCACAAGGATTTCCCCCTCTTTAATAAGAAACAAATTAACACCGGCAACACAACCTGTAAAGATTCAAGTCGATTGCATTTAGATAAAACAAAGGTAGAGTGAGCGAAGAGGTTTCTAATAATTAATCCTCGCTTATATCTATTGGTGCTTCTTCCCCGTATTTATTGGGGTATATATTATATATACGTTCCCTGTGTGCTAATTACTATCATAATTCGTCTGTTAAATACGGGGTGAGGTAAACTTTTAAAAGGGGGACATGTCGTATATCTTGATGTTCATAAGGAGCA
The DNA here is from genome assembly GCF_036898095.1 of Palaemon carinicauda. Classification (NCBI taxonomy): domain Eukaryota; kingdom Metazoa; phylum Arthropoda; class Malacostraca; order Decapoda; family Palaemonidae; genus Palaemon; species Palaemon carinicauda. Next base: position 83,316,795 of record NC_090746.1, read on the forward strand.
TAATCTATGAGGCTTAACAGCATTTTGATTCACTCTTTAATGCGAAGGTTACATTTATTGTATTTCACCAACCATTAACATCTGGTTAACCGATTAACTGTTTCTGTATTTGCATGAGTCTTTATTTTAAGTAATTCTGGCTGTGCAGTTAACCGAGAAAGTCAGAATTTAGGGATTGATACTAATTCTACTTACTAATTACTATATATTTTTTTTATCTAAATTTTATTTAAGCTTATAAGTTATCCTAGGACTTAGACCTCGTCTGCCTTCTAAGTAACTTCTACTCGGTAACAAAAGACCATGACACTTATAAAGGAAAGCCTGTAACTAAAGGTTGGAAAAAATATTGATTATGCAAACTTGAATAGAATAAGAAAATTGATAAATTTCTTTGCCATCTTCGGTTGGCGAAAATAATTAAGTCAGTTATTAGCGGTCAATTTTATCATGAAAGTTTAGTTTATCAACATTTTTCAAACGAGATCATCTTAGAATAATTTAGTCCCTTATTGCATAATACATATCAGTTAAGATTATAGCTAAGAAAATTAAAGGTGTATCCAATATGTATCAATTGCAACCAAAAAAAATATCTTTAGTATGAGACATATGTTACTATTACCAATTTTTATCATGACATTAGCTTTGTGTGACAAATGATTGTCTTAATTAATCAGCAAAAACAAATAAGGTCTGAATACTATGCATCTTTGTAAAAGATTGGAAGAAAATCAGCAAACCTAGCAGCCAGTGAATGCCCTTCTTCACCAAGTACATTCGGGGTGTTGGGGGATGAAGTAGGATACAAACCTCTTAGAAGGAAAAACAACAATCCTTAAACTCAACAAAACTAGGACTGGAATAAAAAAAAAAAACAGTGTTGAGAAACAGGGAAAAGGATTATATAAAGATACTAGGTAGTGTCGTTTGAGTTGGCGCACAGCCTTTGATTCACCTATTTTACGACGAATCTGAAAGAGGGTCATTCATCATAAAAGCAATATCTGTAAGAGTTGCAAAAATGAGAATAAGGGAATGGCAACTAACATGAGTAAAGTAAATTAAATTTATATATATATATCCATATATATATATATATATATATATATATATATATATATACACACACATATATATATGTATATATATATATATATATATATATATATAGAGAGAGAGAGAGAGAGAGAGAGAGAGAGAGAGAGAGAGAGAGAGAGAGAGAGAGAGAGAGAGAGACATAGGTGTATAATTGCCTATCTATCTATCTATATGTATATACATATATATACATACATATATATACATACATACATATATATATATATATATATATATATATATATATATACATATATATACGTATGTATATATATATATACACATATATATCTATATGTATGTATATATATATATATATATATATATATATACAGTATATATATATATATACATATATATATATATATATATATATATATATATATATATAGACATAGGTGTATAATTGCCTATCTATCTATCTATCTATATGTATATACATATATACATATATATACATACATATATATAATTATATATATATATATATATATATATATATATATATATATATATATAATTTATATACTGCATATATCACACTCCCTTTGTATGTACAAATAAAAACTTGATCACGCGTAACTCGCTTAAAAAGAAAGATATAAATGAATTATTTTATAACTATAGATTTACTTATTACTTTTGAGAGGGAAGGACAAAGGAAAAAAAGCAACACAAAAAAGATATATGATGTTCCCCAAACGATAGATATCGTTTCCTTGTCTTTTATTTTAGTATTGTTTTTTTAATAGCATATCCATTTTTTTATAACGACTTTATTTCTGTGTTACATATCGCTGGTGTATATGTTTTCTTTGCAAATATAAATTAATTTAGAGTAACAAAACTTTCTTGGTATATTGTAATTGCAGTCAAGAACTTCATATAAATCTAATTTTATCATTTACAGACATATTGTATAAATTCAATTATGAATTCATGTTGCTTGAAAGAGAATAAAACCCTAGTATAAAATGCATAAAAATGGTTATATCTTCAAAACAATAAATTATACACGTTTATTGGATAAATTGTGAAAAAAGTGTATTTAGATTAATAAATAATATATATTTTTACACAACTGTTTAAAACATCATTATTTTTCATAATAATTATGTGAGGATAATGTTTCTATTAATGAGAACTACAATCCAGGAGACTTAACATAGAATCTACGTGAAATTGAGCGTTTAATAGAAACAAAATACGATGGTACATCAATCCGTTTACCTATAAAAATGCGTAACAAAACAAGACTAAGAAAGCATCTGCTACTGCTTCAAGATAAAACCAATTCCAGGAATTCCCTTTGAAGGTTTACATACGCCATTATAAAAGAAAGCGTGGTCTCGAACCCTTAACAAGCAAGCATCAAAGTATTCTGATTAAAAGCAGCTCGAGTTATAAAGGCACGGGAGGAAAAGCCTAAAAAACAACCAAAAGCAGAACTAAAAGACTAAAGGAGCTCATTCGAAGAAAATTGCCCAGACAGACTATTTTTTTTTCTGCGAAAAAGCTTTGGCAGTCTTCGCTACTTCCGTTTTCCCAGGTTTCTATAACAATGTTTAGAAACAATAAAATGAAAATTATATGAATTCTTACAGGTAAACAATAAAATGAAAATCATATGAAATCTAATGAAAAGAAAACTAGGAATGCACTTAAGTTAGCATCTGACACCGAAAAAATAAGTCTAGAATATTACAATTAATAGATGCAACAATTTAAATTTTCATTAACACAAAGTTAGAAATGCAAGAAAGCATAATCTTCTTATTTGCAATAAATATGACAGGGTAATTTTAATTTAACATTTTTTATCAGTTTATCATGCTTTTCCTAGGATAAATTTGAGTAATAATATGAATACCGAAATTAAAAACAAATTAAGAGCAAAAATTTAAAAATAAACAATAAATAAAACAAAATTTATATCTAATGCTGTGGAATGCCATCACAAGAATGTTCTTACTTAACACGAAAAGAGAGAGAGAGAGAGAGAGAGAGAGAGAGAGAGAGAGAGAGAGAGAGAGAGAGAGAGAGAGAGAGAGAGAGAGAGACATTAAATTGTAACGGAACCTTCAAGACAAGACGCTGGCTGAGGACCGTTTCTTCTCCTTCTTCATACCACTCCTAACCCTGACGGGTCCTTCTACTACCCCCCTGACCTCTTCCGAGAGCAAGGAGGCGAAACAGGATGATATCGAGAGAGAGAGAGAGAGAGAGAGAGAGAGAGAGAGAGAGAGAGAGAGAGAGAGAGAGAGAGAGAAGTTTTATGTTCCCCCTCTAAAACGGGACTATGAGAAAGGAAAAAAGGCAGGAATCCAGAGGAAGGAAGTGCTTCTGCGAAAGACTCAACGACTTGCTATACATACTACTGGGTAATACGAACCTGCATTTACACAATTCCTTCATGGGAAGAGAATTACGACGCGAGTGCCATACGAACTAAAGGGTCGATGTATAATCTCGCGATGCTAAAGTTTATTGTATTGCTTTATAATAATGCTGATTAGATAAATGACTTTTGGTAATGATAAAGATCAGGACCACTTCCCTTCCCTACGTTATTCATCGCTACAAGTCCAATATAATACAGGCCTCCTAATTTTCCTATAAAAAACTAAGGTACTTGGCTTACAACAAAAGAAAGGGTATACTCATTAATGCTATAGGGAAGATAGTTTTGGAAAATGTTAACAGCATCATAAGAGGAATAACACAATATCATCTACTGGACTACCAAATGCTCCATTATTTGAGGCTTGCGTAACGTCTATGGGCAAAATTATAAATAAAAATATGTGTTGATCTTTTCTAAAGGATGCATGGCATGTTTGACGTTGTGAAATCTACTATTACATGATACTGTTGAACACATTTTGTTGAGAAGGAAAACATTTCTAAGTTGATGACTTTCCTTTGTCTGGTAAAAAGTGGCTCTATGGCAAGTTTATTAGAAAAGGTCAAGATTGGAGCCAATGTTGCCAGTATGATCAAATGCTATTCTGAGAGACAAACACTCGACTTATTTAGGGCATATTTTATTCTTTTTTCCCAATGACTAAATATTTTTAGAAATAATGATGCTTGAAGGTATTTCCAGTGTTTTGACATATAACTTCTTTATTGAATTATTTCATTTTTTTTTTTCATTGGGCAAAGCATTATGACATTGAATATTAGTCTGTGGTTTACATGAATATTAGTCTGTGGTTTACAAAGTGGTAAAGTCAAATCCCAATCTACTTTACTGAGCAATGTTGGTCATAAAATCTTATTAATCTTCACAATTCCAAACCTTATATTCTCCACATAATGCATAATACAAAGGGTTTACGATATATTGCATAACCGCTAATATACTTATCTTCATGACATCTCTTCACTGGGATGTTCACAGCGTTATTTTCTGAGATAAATGGTATGTAATAAGCCCTGCATTTGAAGCTCCATAATTGCGGGAACATTGTTATATATCATTTAAACTTTCTGACGATTTTTGGACTCCCTTATCAAATGGAATATTTTTTACAAATCTACTGTTATACTTTATACTGAATTTGTCATCTAATTCTTTTAAGTGTATTAACACACAGGCTTCACATCTTACACACCAAATGGACTAATAAAAATAAGGTGTTATTGGTAAGATGAATAAGTTATCGATGTTTTCGCAGATAAACAGTGGAAGGTGAATAATCTGCCGTTTGCTAATGATAATGTATTGGTTGTAGACTCGAAGGAGAAGCCGTGTCTATTTGTGACAGAGTTTGGATGGATATATGAGAGAAGGAAGGGAGTGGTAAGGAATAGAGGGCTAAGAATGAATGTAAAGAGAGTTCTGCAAGAGAAATGGATTGTACCAACTGTATTGTATGGATCGGAGCTGTGGGGAAAAGTGATGGAGGGACAGAAATTGACTGCGTTCGAGTTGACGTTTCTGAGGAGTATGGTCAGTGTATCTCGGTTCGATAGGGTTAAGAAAGAAATAATAAAAGTGAGAAGAGGTGTGATGAATGCATTAGAAGCTAGAATGGATATGAATGTGTTCAGGTGGTCTGGGCATGTAGAGAGGATGGAAAATGGTCGTCTGCTGAAGGAGGTGATGAATCCAAAAGTTGATGGGATGAGAGCAAGGGGAAGGGTAGAGTTTAGGAGGATGGATGGATGGAGTGAAGAAAAGCCCTAGGTGGTAGCAGGATAGATGTGAGAGAGGAAAACGAGCGTTCTTGGACCAGAAATGAATTGTGCACGATTGTGAAGCAGTTCTGATAGACTCTGCTGCTACCTCGTGTCACTTTATAGTGACCACCGAGGTAGGGGCAGTAGGGGAGTAAACATAAAGAGCTTTATTTATGGTGGAAGAGGGGGGGAGGGGGCTGTAACACCCTAGTAGTACCTACCAAACACGACTGAACCCCTCGCCAAGCAAGGAGGATCAAAGAGAGAAAAAAAAATCCCCTTTTTGTTTCTTTTGATCCCGACTGCCCCCTAAAATTGCCATGGTAGATAGATAAATAAGCACTTTGCTTACTTCGATTAAAAGAAAAACCTATGGTGCTTTACAACTTGATGAACTTATATCTCTACTGACCCACCATGGCATGCCCGTTGTTTTCAACAGAATTCCCGATAAGAGTTTTATTTTTCATGCATCATCGCCCATACCAAAATTCAAAAAGGCTCGCAATAAATATGCCATTGTCTGTGAAAGGCATCGGCATCATATTTCCAATTACTGTACTAGATTAAAGATCTCGCAATTGTATAAACGCTCTAGATCTAAATTGGTGCAACTTTACTTTTTATGAGAGAGAGAGAGAGAGAGAGAGAGAGAGAGAGAGAGAGAGAGAGAGAGAGAGAGAGAGAGAGAGAGAGAGAAATTGCTTGTTTGTTTTAATCAATTACAATTAATCAATTACAGCTACATTGTAATTAAGTTATGCCAAAAGAATACAAAATAAAGTATAGGCAGACATTTAAGTACATATAAAAAACAATATTGTTTACATATATATATATTAAAGGTTATACAAAGGAATTCATATGGAATACAAAATAAATTGTGTTTGATTTCGTAGGTAGGTTATACATATCTTTAGTTAATATTACAACACAGTTGATTATTCAGTAGAGAGAGAGAGAGAGAGAGAGAGAGAGAGAGAGAGAGAGAGAGAGAGAGAGAGAGAGAGAGATATTAGGATGCTTATATCCAAATGGCATCATCAACATCAACGATTCCTGTCTGTAAGTGTCATATGAATTTCCGACGACGTATTTCATGGAACGATAACAAAGGCCATAAATAATCACAAACTACTAGGTGAATATGGCTAACGTGTTTCCATGATCCAGTGTGGTTTTTCCTCTCTCAATATATCATGCATGACTATGATATTATTATTATTATTATTATTATTATTATTATTATTATTATTCAATTAATTAATTAATTCTTATTATTATTATTATTATCATTATTATTATTATTATTATTATTATTATTATTATTATTATTATTCAATTAATCAATTAATTAATTCTTCTTCTTCTTCTTCTTCTTCTTCTTCTTCTTCTTCTTCTTCTTCTTCTTCTTCTTCTTATTATTATCATTATTATTATCAGTGTTCTCTTGCTTGAGGGTACACTCTTCCCCCTTGTTTTCTTAATGTTCTTATAGTGTATATATAAAAGATTTATTTCAATGTTGCCGCTGTTCTTAAAATATTTTATTTAACTGTTCACTGATTACTCGGTGTTTATATATTCACTTTTCAATTCCACATTGGGCTATTTTCCTTGTTGGAGCCCTTGGGGTTATATCATCCTCCTTTTCCAACTGGGGTTGTAGCTTAGCAAGGAATAATAATAATAATAATAATAATAATAATAATAATAATAATAATAATAATAACAATAATAACAACAACAACAACAATAACAACAACAACAACAACAACCACAACAACAATAATAATAATAATAATAATAATAATTTGATATTACGGGTAGATATGTAGAAAAACAGTTTAACTGACGTTGGATAAAAGTCAGTGTAAAACTATATTATTATTATTATTATTATTATTATTATTATTATTATTATTATTATTATTATTATTATTATTATTATTATCATTATTATTATTATTATTATTATTAGTTACTAAACTACAACCCTAATTGAAAACGCAGGATGCTATAAGCCCAGGGACTCCAACGGAGAAAGACATCCAAAACGAACGGTTAACAACATCTGAATAAAAAACGCCAACCCTCAGCGGTTGTAACAATGTTCCTAAAAGTTCACAAATAGCAGGCCAGGAAAACGTCTGGTTTTAAGTGGCGTAGTCGTCGGTGCCTCCTGATTACTTACGGTCGTTCGACGTCATCCCCACACCTCCGACATGTTACTCACTATTTTTGGCACCTTGCCTGAGACCTACGCGATCGTCCCTGGGATTCTATTTTTCAATCCCTCGGAGTTAGGCGAGGTCAAATTATTGGTTGTTTTCTCTACAGTGAGTTTTACATGCCATGGGGGTAAAGGTGTAGTGGTTTTAGGAACATGGACTGAAATTTATTTATTTTTGTGAAATATTCTTTCTGTATAAAAAAAAAACTTGATTTATCTTATTGTAAAAGCATACACACACACACACACAGATATATATATATATATATATATATATATATATATATATATATATATATATATATTATATATATATATACATACATACATACATACTTACATACATACACACACACACACATATATATATATATATATATGTGTGTGTGTGTGTGTGTATGTATATATAATCTAATGAATGTCCGTGGATGATACTTTATAAGTTTTCAGGAGTCGGGAGATGCAAATAGGTTTCTAAAGATGCTAATGACATGCAACAAAATCTAAGATTTACCATCGTACAGAAGAGACGACTCTTTTAGACATTTTAGTTTTTAAGAATGATAATGATTTTAATAACAAATTTCTATACGAAAACACCGACAAGTCTGGACTCTAATTTCAAGTTATTGCTTTTAATATGACTTCAAGTTGGACCTCTTTTTATGAAATGAGTTACCTACATACATATAGACAAACAATGATTTTCTGTCTACATTCTTGTTCACTTATGTTAATAAACTCTTGAACTGCAACCTTAAATTTATATTTGCTTTGACAATGAGTTGTCTACCTTTGCCATTCTTTGATTGATACATAAAACATTTCTATCCATGAAGAATTGTATAAACTTATGATCAAACCTATTCTAGCCGTTAGTATAAAACTAATACTTAAAAATTCCAGGAACAATGGCTCATCTTTAACATCTAGAGAAAGAGTGAGTACTCTAATGATCTCTGTTGCGATTTACAAAATTTCTAATTGCCCTAGGTGTGATCTGGTGACTCATATCGTCATCCCCACGGAGGTTATTAAGGGTGAAGACATATGCTGATAGTGAAAATAGCAAAGAGTCAGTGGTTGAATGATAAAATCATATCTGTTTTTGACGTTGTTAATAGTTTATATAGGACATATCTGTTTTGACGCTGTTACTGTTTTTAGAATGATATATTGTTAATTTATTCTCATCATTTAATTATTTCCTTATTTCCTTTCCTCACTGGGCTATTTTCCCTGTTGGAGCCCTTGGGCTTATAGCATCTTGCTTTTCCAACTGGGGTTGTAGCTTGGCTAGTAATAATAATAATAATAATAATAATACCAACTCTTCTGATATACGTGAAGATATCCATTGAGTATGGTGAGTTTCAAATATTGAGTAAAGTCTCGTATATTCTTTATTATTCTTGAATCTTTATCTAATAAACCAATTGTTCCGAATCTAAACTCTCAGTCCTCTGCATCACACCTGTGCCTGTCGTGAAATCTCATTGGACCTCAAAGTTTCCTAGTCAATCAATCAATTTTTTGGCGCTGTTGTGTGTTTAATATTTCATCATATTAGTTTTCAAATTCTAAACATTTTAACAAACTTAAACAACAATAAGTTTAACCTTGGAATTTTTTTTACTGAGTACTATAATTAAGTATATCTTATTCCCTTTCAGCCAGGAAAGTTGGAGCATTGTGGTCCAGATTGAGTTTTTGTTTCACTGGATGGAAACATGATTCCAAAGTAGTTGAGAGAAATAATTTCTCAAATGGACAACAAGGAATGAAATAGAGGGACTGATCAACGCCTATAAATCAAACTTTACTTTGCATTGCCAGGAATTAGTATAAAAGGACAATGACTAACATGGAAGAGCAGTATTGACTCAAGAGTTTCATTGAAAGCCGTTGAGGCAGAAGCTGACAGTCATTGAGAAACTATATTTTGTGTGCGGAGATCTGAAAAAGCTTATAAGTAAGCTAATGAGGATATAATATGGAGGCTTTGGAGAATGTATTGTGTATACTGACACCCATGACGTTATTTTGAAGAAAGTAAGCATGCATTGCGATATTTAGTGATACTAACGACTGTTTTAATTGAATACGAATATATGAAAAAGGAATATCATGACTTTATGACTGTTTAACATAAATATCGATGAAAAAAACTCAGGAAGAGCGGCAGGATATTTCCCTTCAAAGCTTCAAGACAAAACAAATGGTACATGAACCGGGTGGTGATTGGCTGATGCTTCCAAATGATTTAGTTTTTGTTGGAGAAAGGGAAGTTGTAGAGACTGGTAAAAGTTTGAAAATGTTTATAAGAATTAAAGGTAAAATAGAAAATAATTTTAGCAAGCGCAAGAAAATGAAGGTATATAGAAATATTGAATATGAAAGTGGTTTATAACGATATTTTGTATGAAACACGCTGTATGGTGTGGTATGAGAGAGGATTTTGTCCTTGATGCGTGGTTCATGAAGGGTAAAGTTGAAAAAAAAGGCGTCTATGCAAAATACACAGGAGGTTTTTAGGATATACCCCCTCTACGAAACTGAAAAGTGAAAATTGAATACAAATGAAGGAAGCAAACATGAAACATTAAACATCATTTCTATTTTCAAGAGCTACATAATGTATCCTGAGAGATTAAATTATTATAAATACCTAGAGCTGGGAAAAGTATCAGTAAGCCTACGTGTGAAAAATGATTCGCAGTACTTTGCAGTAGCTTGAACATATGGAAAAAAACGGAATGCTATTCAGTCCGTATGCTTCAAAAGTCTTGGAAGGGACACTTGTATAGTGACCTGGGAAGCATTGTCTACACTGGATGCAAAGGCCTCTCAGTTACCTGATAATACAAAAGAGTACCCAGGACAAGGGTGTCGTAGTGTCTGCGTGAGTGTGCTACTGGACATCTTTTGTATAAGTATATGCAGTTGTGGACTTTTTCGCTTCTTCATTTCCCGTTATTCGACGTTTTAGCGGCATCGATATAATCCTAAAGAAAAGTACGAGTCATAAATATCTAAAGTAATCTCTCTCAAGAAATAGCTTCTTATGCATATGCATATACATACGCACAAACAAACGCAAACACACACATACATATATATATATATATATATATATATATATATATATATATATAGACAGATAGATAGAAAGATAGATAGATAGATAGTACACAGATAATAAAACTAAATAAAAATAAAATAGCACAGACAACTCCTTCTATAATTTCACAAACTTCCCATTTAGGATAGTACCCTGTCACCTAGAAGGGAGCCGTTGAAGGGTCTCAAGGGATAAAAGAAGTACAAGGGAGACACACAAGAGTTACTACTATCCTCCTCCTCTCTAAAACCTCCCTTCCCCCTTCCTTCCCTCCTCTCCCTCCAACCGGTACTCCCTCAAAATCTTCTCGACCTCACGCTCGGGCGATCACAGGCGAACCTGACCCCCTTCTATATGGCTGTGCAACTACAAACTGAACGCCACTGCATTTAAATGTCTTTGGATAACACAGCTTTAATTTCTGTTTTCCTTTTCAGCGTTCTTTAACGGCGGAAGTACCTGGTAATTTCAATTCATAAGATGCTGTGAGCTCCTTTACCTAGATTCCTTAGACATAAACAAACATTCACATAAAATAATGAAACGTTAATTAAACTTTAAAGGAAACTACTGTATGAGAGCTAAATTAAGATCGTTTATTTGTAATGTTTGGGGAATCTTATGTCAGTAGTATTAAGCAGTTTATATGTGAAATTTCAATTAACGCAACATTGGTCAAATATATTTAGGAAAAATGCATATGGCCAGGGAACAGAAATACAGATATCCTTTCACAAATTAAATATATTCGATAAAATTCACAGTCATAAAATGAACGCAGCTTGACCTTTGCGTTTACCGAATACATAAAGGTAATATTGTGTATAGATATGGTGTATGTATATGTGTATATATATATATATATATATATATATATATATATATATATATATATATATAAAGATAGATAGATAGATAGATAGATAGATATTCTACCTATATATCAGCATATGTACATTTATACTCTGGCATCAAATATACAGTAAACAAAACAGTTTTTATAACTATGTAACCTTAAATGCATGACCGCAGGTAAATATTAAAAGTATTAGATGCGGCAATTGAGCATTAGATGTTGTCTTGAGGTATAAAACAATAACTTTACGTGATAACATGATATTTTTTCCTTTTGCTTAAAATCCTCAGTGGTAAACTATGAAGAAGTACCTTCGGCAGCTCTTAAAATCCCAGCACATACTATGTCAGTCTATTTTACACGCCTCCTACCATTTCCTAGATAGTACGGTCATTCCTTTCAAATACTTTCCTTCATAACATATAGGTTATGCCACTCTTCATGGTTTTCCTCTCTACACTCTCCGACCTACTCTGAATTACGCATTGCTTAGTTTATAATACCATTATTCCTACAAGACCCAGTCATCTAGAAACCGTGATCCCCTTACGGTTGTGGTGGCCTATTTGGTAACGTTCCTGACTGGTCATCACCAGACTGTGGTTCGATTCCCGCTCAAACTCGTTAGTTCATTTAGTGGCTGCAACTTCACCATCTTTGTGAGCTAAGGTTGGGGGTTTTGGGGGAGCTTATAGGTCAACCTGCTGAGTCATTAGCAGCCATTGCCAGGCCCTCCCTCGTCCTAACTTGGATGAAGAGGGGGCTTAGGCGTTGATCATACGTATATAATTATGGTCAGCCTCTAGGCCCTAGGGCATTGTCCTATTTGCTAGACCACTGTAGGTATCCCTCGTCTCTGCCATTCATGAGCGGCCTTTAAACCTAAGAAAACCATTTTACCACTTCTGCGTATTCTTATATTCCATTATCGATCATTGAATCACAAACAGTAGGCAGACATTAAGCCTTCACAATTTTACTTCTTTATTTTCATTTTCACCTAGCTTTACTACTTCACATCTAATAAGGAAAACTTGTTAAAAAAAGGAACATGCTTTCCAACAACAGGCATTGAGGTTTTCGTCAG